>NW_022995100.1:171825-174189 GCF_008704595.1 Diutina rugosa
GGGGGGTTCACAGTGGCATCTGAGAGGACAAGAAAGAGGGGTTGGCGTATACTGCATATGGCTGTTCCCCACCTTAAAAACCCTGTTTGTCACCTATAGGCTACGATGGCTTTTAGGGGAAAAAAAGACTTTGAAGATACACTGCTGATGTTTGTCGGCAGCGGAAGTCGGGCGTCGCGCAGATATATCGCGCGTAACATGCCCCGAGTGAGATAGATCAGTATGTGACACAACTACCAATTATAGCCTTCGCGATCTCGCCAGGTCTAGACTGTCGGAGCGAAAGCCAGCAGTGCCACACCATTGCCACTGGAGGGGCTTGTCGGTCGTGGGGTGTCGCTCCTTGAGAAACATTTATCCCTCACCTGCTGCGCGCATGATAGCGATCTGAGAAATGATCATGACGGCTGTGAGTTAAGGAGGCTGTGGCCCCGGCACTACGATAGCCCAAGCGTGTTGACTTCAATGTAATTATGCTTGCCTTGATTGAATTTGAAGAATTGGTACAACCCGCCTCGAGTAAGCATACACTTCATCTCATTCAGAGGAGTGCTATCATAAAAGTAGGCCAGATATACAGTTCAACGCTGCGGATAGTGGAGTTATCAGAATTTGTTTAGGTCAGCGCTAAGCTTGATAACTCCTTGCAGAAGAGGGTCTGCTAAGCTAATCACTGATGTAACGCCACAATCTCGGTGTCACCCAAACATCGTCACCACACATAAATGAAAAATCTCACGCCACGGTCCTCGACAGTCTCCGTCTCTCTCCTATTTGCCAATTAATTCTAGAGCTAATTCCCGAGTGTAGAGGTGCGTCTGTCAATGTGGGTCCCAAGACTTCATAACACCAAAACAATCCACCAACCCCAATTCGGGGTGTCAACACGTGGATGGGGGGCCACGGTGGTGGCAATTCTTGCCCCTAAACTCGCGACTTTCCTCGGCGCCAATTTACTCTGAGATTGACGTAGGGAGAGAAAATGAGTTTCGAGGGCTTAACTTAGAGACATAGGAGAGAGTATTAAACCAAGAATTAATCATCATTTATCGGGTGGAAGCGGGTGCCGGTGTCTCCGAAGGATCCGTCGTACCCAGCTCTGTGTCATAAGCTAACCTGCCGGATATAATCCCGATTTGTCGAAAGATAACGTTGATCTTGTACTACGCGGCTGAGGCTGTGGCGAGCTAGGAGACACCCAGTAACGCCAGCCAGCCATGTTTTGAATTGTAAAGAATCACAATTGATAGAATAAGCGCCCGGCCAACATAAGTTGTTGGCCTGAGACTCATTTATAATGGGTTGCATGCAACAAGAACTAAAATGGTCTATTAAAAGTGCCGAGCCGAGTTGGATCGGCTATGCAAAAGTCGTTCACGGTCATAAAAGTTGGATTTTAATCCCATCATCATCGTCAAATTTCCCCTCGAAGTATACCATACTACCAAGTGTCAGGTAAATACACTAACTGGTGTAGGTAAACATCGGCTTCAGGTCCAAGATCAGTCTCCGCTTGATCTCGTCGAGCAAGTCGTCGTTCTTCTTGTCATTGCGCTGAGTGATCATCGTCTTGAGACACTTGTTTTCCATCTCAAGCTGCTTCAACTTCTTCTCCAACGCCGCCACCTTCTCCTCGAGTTCCTTGGAGCGGCGTTCCATCTCCTGTTCCTTCATCTTCTTCTTGATGCGGAAGCGGGCCAGGGCCGCGGTGTTGCGCTTGCGCTTGTCCTCCGACACCACCGCGTTGGCTAGCAGCAGCAGCGCCAGCGGCAGCGGCGACAGTTGCACCACCGGCTTGACGGGGGCGACCTCATGGTTGGGAGCGGCCTCGAGCGACAAAAAGTCACCCCCGGCCAGACCAAAAAGGTCGAAGTCCTGCTGCTGCAAACCCGGAGGCAGCATCGAGGTGAAGTCCTGGTCAAAGTCTAGGTTGAGACCGGTAAGGTAGTCGTTGGGTTGGAACGCCATGGTGTGTAGTTTTGAGCTGTGCGTGGATTGAGACTGGATGCGGTTGGATAGTCAATCGAATATATATGGAGCGGGGCTGCATGAATAGAAAAATTTTCTGTGCAGGAAGGGCGACTTTCTTCCGGACGCCGGAACCGGTTGTAGCACAAAACTGTAGCCGATGGGGGAGGGGGGGAGGATCGAGTCCTCGGGTTTACACTTTAAAACCGAATTAGTCAAATTTCGAGGTAGAGGTAGAGGTTAAGAGGAACGTGTCTAGGTTCTAAATTGATTTAGTTTGGTGTTTACGGGGATTGGTGTGGGCCGACAACGCCGGGGATTTCGCGGCTTTACGCCTGACTCATCAATGCTTGCTTACTCAGCTTATATGTGCTTATCAACGCACGGGGAGGTCTC
>NW_022995100.1:174260-209791 GCF_008704595.1 Diutina rugosa
GGGGGGGATTAACCTCCTGTTGCGAAGCAGCAATCACAAGCCTCCAATGATTCGCAAGCATTTTTGGTGGCGACATTTTTCGGCGAATTAATCAGAAATGTCGCTCCCCCACTTATCCGTCATTAAGGGATGAGGAGCAAAACCTGAATCGAAAAGGACCCTGAAATCAATTTTTTTAAACGTTTTTTGAACGTTGATGTAAACGCTATAACTGGTTGCCCCCCTGCTTCAGCTGTTAGTACCTTAAACTTCACAACGGCCCGCTTGCTCCGACAACTTCCCAACTAATTCATGTTTGATGCCCTGTAATTTTCATCCAATTTATTCAATTGCGACTCTGATCTCATGACTCCGGAACCTTGACCCCACGGATCGAAGCTTTTGACACTCGGCGATATCGCAGCTGGACACGACACGGAACGACATAAAAAGGATCCGGGCCATGATTTGACGTCAGCTCGAGCGTTTATTGGACCGTCAAAAAGCGTCAGAGCATTGTCACGGATAGTCTGCAACACCCGGCGGTAAAGTTCGATGCCCCCCTCACATGGCAAACAGAGGCGTGTTGCTGGGGTTACCTTGGTAACAGCTAATTCTCCAGGTAATTAAACTCCATGCGATAGTGCGAGGGGACGGCTCGTTTATATCACAACTGCATCAATGACAGCTGGTCACCACTGTGTTCGTGAGTGTGGCGTTTCGCCAAGTCAGGTGACTTGGCGCTTATTTAGTAAAAATTCTCGTCTACGGTTCGAATCTCGGTGGTGGCATCAGCAACAATTTTCTCTACCAGGCAAATGCCAACGCATACTGAATAGCATAATCACCACGACCAAGTAGGTCGGTATAAATGTTGAACCGCTCTGCTTATTCCAGCAGAAGATGACAAAAAAAGCCACTGTAGCAAGGCAACACACACACTTCTCACGTGTTTGTCCCGTTAGCAATCGATTTTCCTGCTATATAGACGACGTCATTGCGATTCTCCCAACGATCGTCAGGGTTCAATCACAAACGCGGCAGGGCACAAAAAAAGCGTCAGTCCCGAGCCAAAAAGTCGAGACCATGTTTAAGGTTTCTACTGTGAGAATTGGAGCTTCACTGCCTCCAATCAGCCCATTTGTACACATAACACAAACACTGGTGACACCTGTAATTTCAAGATGGCAATTCCTCTAATTCAGGTGGCCATTCCGCCCTGAAATTAATTGATAATCATGCTTTCGTTAGAGAAAAAAAATTTTGTTCAATTTCTCGTGTTCATGTGGCAAGCGACGATCGCGTCAAGCGAGTGTTTTTACCCGCCGAAAGCAAAACGGTTGCCATCCTAAATGGGGCTAAACGGACATTAGCTATGGTTGCTTTCATGTAAGAACGCTGATTACGATCTCGTGATTACCGTAAGCGGGAGCACCATGTGGTTCGTCGAGGATGTCTAAAACTCAATTCAACTCAAATGTAGCCTGGCCCCACGTTCCATCGTCGCGACGCGACTAACATCGACAGGTCACCTTCGTTGCATGGAAGTGAAATTGATGTCGCCGCGTGCCCTCCCCCGCTTCGGTCGAATGCTACCAACGTGGTACAGCTGCGGTGGTGTCTCGGAAAGCCTCACCGACTGTTGCCTATTGACAATTATTGCTAAGTGGGGGTAGCCACCACCACAGATTTCCTGTTAGCACAGGGGGTTTTTCGTAGCTGCCAGCGGCGATGGCGATGACGGAAGTGGAAGTAACGTAAGATATTCGTGCTAAATTGCTAT
Source organism: Diutina rugosa (assembly GCF_008704595.1). Lineage (NCBI taxonomy): Eukaryota > Fungi > Ascomycota > Pichiomycetes > Serinales > Debaryomycetaceae > Diutina > Diutina rugosa. The sequence continues at coordinate 176,023 of NW_022995100.1, forward strand.
GTACATGGCCGGTGGTGCTCTCAGAAGTACTTGGGGAACACCCGGAACGTCTTCTTGGTCCACTTGGGCACCAAGTGAAGGTCTTTGCGGTAGTTTTTCACCTTCTTGTCAAAAGTAGTGTATTTGTCTCTGGGGGCCAACTCGTGCTCCTTGGGCAAGTCAAACTTGAGGAAATCGACTTTAGACAACCCCGTGGGCTCGCCGGCCTGCTTGCCTTGGAGGGCGATCATCCCCTGATAGATCGCCTCGATGTTGGAGTCGACGGTCTTCATTCGCTGTCTCAACCGGTACTTTTGCGGCAGCGACAACCGCGGCGCCTTCTTCCAAAGGTAACCCCCCAGAAGGCTCATCGAGCTCTTGAACGCACCCAACATTGCTTGTCGTCTAGGTCTCGATGGAGGTGACTCTCGCGCTCGACCTCAAAAGTTTTTTCCCATCGCGCTACCCGGTTCCGCGCGCACCAACGGCTTCGAAGTTTTCTGGTGGTGACAGCATAGTGGACAGAACAATGCCCTATTATTCAGGGGGTTTGAAAAGGGTAACCTTAAAGTGAGAGCAGGCGGGTGAGTGATTTATCGCTATTGTCCTTATTGTTCTGATTGCTTTTGCCTTCGGATCGAGTTTCTCGCAAATTAAGGTCATTGATGCTCTCTTACCTCAGTCACCTCCTTTCACCGTAGTCTCTGGTCAGCTACTAGTTACCGTAAGCGGCACTGTGTACTCCATACCATGTGAAGAGCTCAGCCCAGAAATGTGAAGGTCTCAGCTCAGAAATGTGCCTGGTGCTTCATGGTTACGTTGCCAGCGCAACTGTTAAGCGAGGTAGGTGTGGGCTAATAAGCCTCCTAATATAGGTAGGGGGCAAAGGAGGCTGAGAAACGCTACGAGCCCAACATTAGCCCATTATAGATTAGGAGGGGGAGAGGGGAGTAGATAAGGGAATCGGATTCATATGGCCAAACGAAAAAGGCATGACTCTTACATTGGCATCGATGCCGAGCGGTATTTTTGGGGTTGTTGACGAAAAGGGAACGGAAAGCGGAGTAGGTGATCCCGACGAGTGAATAATGTGGGGTAACGAGCTGCTGCGGATTGCGCGCCCGCTACCTTGCGTCTGCCCAGGCCCTACGCTCTTTCCAAAAAAAAACCAAAAAAAACGTAAGTATACCTCATAGACAAAATGTCATGCGATTACGAAGCACGCTTATCCCTGATCCCTGAAATGCTTAATCCCGTTACCATACCTCAAACTCCACATTCTAGACCAGGAATAAACCCTAATTTTTTCGCAACCGAGCATGCAATGGGCAGTGTCACCTCACCCTCACTGCCCCCTTCAGCACCTAACTCCCTCGCTGATTAGCACTCCCCTACAAAGTAATACACATTTGAGAGGTTAGTGTCGCTATTGTCAAAAAGCTACGGGTGCAATGTCAATGATGGTGCATGTATATTTCTCCTATATAAAACAAAAAAATGCAGACAATTGTTGAACCATTACACAATTTATTAGCTAAGCTTCGCACATGCCACAGTACAAACCCCGCAGCCGCACTCTAGTAGTAGTAGTAGTAGTAGTAGTAGAAACAAAATCGAAAGGCTACACTTAAAATTCGAATGAGTGATTTGTGATGCTTATCTATGAAAAATGCAATATGAGTTCATGTCGTCATAACTAAAGAGAGTCGGGCTCCTTTTTCCTGTAGCTTAGTACAAAGCGTGGAGCCACTTCCGGTAGTTATCCAGAACTGCCAGCGCCCCCAGGTCAACCGACGTCGGGGTGGTGTTGAACAGATCAAGCAGAACGGTGTAAAGATCAAAGTCGTCGACGGGCTCGGCCACTGGAGCCAACGAGTACCCCATAAGGGGCAGCGGCTCCAGCGTCTGGCTCATCGAGTACAGCGGAGTTAAAAGTGGCAGCACCATCTCGTTGTGCGCGTGGAGCTGGTCGTGTTCCTTGCACTCTTCCAGGCAGTAGACCAGTGTCAGGCCGCAGAGCTGGTCGCAAGTGAGACAGTAGTTGTTAAAAGCGTCAGACATGTGGGCAATGGGGGGTTGTGTGTAGTCTGCTTTGGGTATGTGTTTGAGGAGGGGGGATGCTTCGGATGCTTTGTAATGTATCGGGGATGGGTATTGAACTTTGTTACAAGTCAATAATGCAAATGTTCTTCGATGTTGTTGATCTCGGCAGTGGAAACCTCATCCTTATATATGTGGGCCATGTGCCCCTCCCGAGCGGTCCTAAAAATATTTTTTTTCTGCCGGTGCCACGACTTGCACGCAATATGCACCTGTGGAACCGGGACGAGCCCCGAAAAGCAAAGCTGCTCAGACACCCACCACGCCCCCCACGTGAGATATACCCATATCGTGACTCAATCGACATGTTGGTGTTGGCTAACAACCACGGTTTATGTGAATGAAAATAGGTGAAACAGGTGAAATATACGGCATCGTCAACCCCTAATAATAGCTACAGAATGTTTTGGTGGCGATTTGTCAGAGATCGATTCCATCAGCTTCGATATTATTCGTAAGCGCCCAAAAAAACTTACTATTCTTGGATGGCTGCGGTCACGTGGTATCGCCTTAGGGGTCAGTGATTTAGTAAAAAGGCCACAGTGCGAAGTGCAAATTTTTTTTTTTCGCTGGAGCTCGCTCACAACGTGGCTAACCACACCGGTTTCTCGGATCGAGGTCGAGGCACGTGCGATGGCCTCGTGGCCTACGACGACACACCCATGGCACACGTAAGGGTAGTAGAGGTGTCCACCACAGTGGCGTAGATCACACTAAAAAACTGTGGGTGTCAAATGTGTCATCGTGAAAACTGTGTAAGCGGCAAAGTGACTCACCACGGCTACTTGTCAGTGTGGGGGGTCACGGACTGGCCGCCACTCCTTTTGGTGGGCTAGCCGTCAGTCCGGAGAAGTGGTGACTCAATCCCCTCAATGAAAATTTTTTCCTATGACTCGATACGTATCCCCTCGGTATCGGGACGTCGCACAGCTAATTTAAGCGGACGGAATTAATGCTGCACCCAGGGTCGTTCGTTATCGCCTACGCCTATCGCTCCCACTGGGTCTGCGATAGCCCCCGATAACGGATACCAATCAATTACTGATACCGGTTTAGTGACCGTCCGGTTCTGTGGTTCTAGCACCCGTCGCCAAGGCCCCAGCATACATTTGCTGGGTGGAGGTTAGCAACCCTCGTTGGTGCGAGGTATGTTTGCGAGGAAGCGGGGGTTCGGCCGAATGCGGTAATGGGAATTAAAGATTGGCAAATTTCTTCGCTTGCATGAACACCCCTCACTCGGATGAAGCCACACCCAGCAACACACACCCAACCGGCAAGTGTGACGATCATGAGATAGTTATCGTCGTAAACCCTTTCCGATAACCACAACAAAACTTTCTCTTCCCGCCATAGCCTCAATGTGTTGGCAGTTACCCTACATCTACTACTGTGGGGGACCCCCGCTGGCCCTCATGTAGCGCTTCTGCTGGTCGCAATTGGCACCGTGAGCGCCGGGTGAAATTTTTTTTTCTCCAATTTTCACGCCGTGAGGGCGAGCGATGCTTCCCTGGCTTCCCAAACCCAACCTTAATTCTAGGAACTCGTATCTACCATTCCCGAGTGATCGGGGTGTGGTTTCTACAGCGATAACCCCACTGTGGTCGACAGCCACAGTAGATTGATTTAGACTATCGGCCGCTATCTGTGCTTTGTATCTGGTTCTGATTAGACTTATCGTAAACACGTTGATAGCGAGAAAGCGCGTCCGACGCGGCACGTCCGATAAACACAGTGTGGGGAACGACGCTGTGGTGGTGGCCGAGAGTTTACGCCGATAGCGGCACCGGTAACGTGTAAATCCCCAAGTAAAGATTAGGGGCGGGACGGGTAGCCCTCGGAAACGGGTATCTCATCCGCGGGCTCGTCAGCAGCACTGGCATCACCGTCGCCACCGGTAACCCCTCGGTAACGAGATGGTTTCCTGAGGGGGTGATCGCTGCGATATTTACAGGATCGGAACGACATCCGTTCCTCCCCAAATTCCAAATGTGAGTATAGAGAATTTCACACTATGTGTGGGGAACGGAGAACGAGCCTGAATGTAAGCCCGTGCCACATGATGTGGGGTCCGAGATTCGGGGCGCTTTCCCCACGTTGGTACTGCACACGGTGTAACTGCAGAGTAAAAATATAATTGTGTCATCGCCTACATAGTCGAGAGGGCTAGACCCTCGTGTTACTGGGATTTTGCAAATTGACTCACCAGCCTCACAGAGGTGAGGATCGGCGGTGGGTTGCACCCAGTAATTCGCCACCATCCCCCCTTCACGTCCTCTATATACTCAGTGGTATTTAAAGGTCACGCTCCTTCCCATTTGCACGGGTCTGCCACTGCGTTGGTTTGAGTCATTAATCTACCCACACAGAGTGTCGCTTCTCGCTCTCATGCTTGTCGGATTACTCATGGTCCGATATTCGGCTGCAAATTTTTCACTTGCCGCGCCACCCTTTTTTTTTTTTTACTTTGCCCATTATTGCTTTCGAGCCGAGTAAAGGATAGGGTGGAGAGCCAATCGGACTATACCCCCTCCAAGTGAAACGATGGACACTCTCACACCCATAAAGAAGAAACGATTAATTGTGGGCTGCTTAGTTTCGCCAGCCTGACTCACCAAGAAAATGAATGATGAGTCTCGTCAAAAAAGCGCACGTGTATGTCCGTCCGTACATTTTGACAGCTTGTGCGATTTTTCACCATGACTCCGATTGCTCTAGCAGCGCATGGCCTTTGTTTTTCTGGCACGTTTGTGCCATTACTCAGTGGTGTTAGTCATTATGGGTGGCAACACCCGTAACCTCCGAACGGTGGTGCCGACATTTCCGTGTTTAGCCTCGATACCCGCGAGTTAACCGACATCGTGCGGGCCGCTAACCTCCATCTTTAACAGGTTTGTTGGTAAATAAGGTTGATTACAGTGACAACCACAATTGGTTCCGATAAAACCGAAATCAGTTGATCTCAGTAGTATCCAAATCGATAAAGACCACACTGCCACAATTCGTTATCATCAGGGTGTGTTTGTCTCCGTCTTCAATGGCGGCAGTGTTCCCCTATTTCGAGATCCGTCGTAATTTGCTACCACGAGTTTTAAGGGTGAGGGCAACCCGATTAGGCTAACCGAGCGTTGCCCCGACAACGTTGCTGTTTATTAACATAAGCCGTAAAAATAGCCAGATACACTCTGAAAATTTAATTACGGGTTGTGATGGTGAATTCATCACTATCAATTGATGACAATTAAGATACACACGTGTCTAGAAAGATATGAAAAGACGATACAATATCAGTATCAAGCTTGCGAAATAGAATTGGTTGAGGGGTCAGAAGTGACAGAAAAGCAATCGAGGTATTATTTCTTCCCCTTTACTATATCTGGGCTCATTTGACACTGGGCCGATCAATTTCTGTGTCGGTAACAGTTCCCGATGGAGCCGCATCAAAATGTCTTCGTTTTGTGTACAACCATGGAGTTCAGTTTGGCGAATAAGACTTGTCAAACCAAGAATCACATTCTATGGCTTCCCGGTGGCTTCCATTGTCAAACCCCTCACCAAGCTGACACCGATAACTCAACTAGGAACTCCTACTTTATTTGCCAGTCATGTGAACTGTACAGTGCGGCCGCGTGGCCAGGAACGAAGCCTCCACAATCTGTCGATGGTGTATCTCTAGACGTTTTTCACAATCTACCGCTGACAGCCACATGTTTTCATCCACAGTCAACTTTAGAATTAGTGTGGCTTTTCATATCTCGAGCGTTTTTTTGTCGTAGTTCAAGTGATAGGCTTAGACTCGGCTGGATGCGATATGGTAGATGAAATTAGAGTGAGTGTGAGCTTTATCGTAGAATGTAAGCCCCAATTTAGAGAATTAAGGTTGGGTATTGTTTTCTGAATCTCCTCATTCGTCAAACAACCGACTTATGTATAATTAGGGTTAGAGATAGTCAAGACTCGAACTCGATGCCTATTTGCGAAACGGTGGGGAGTCGAACGCGGCCGGTGCTTTTATGTCCGAATATCAACATTTTTTACAATTATCACGAGAGACATAGACAACCCTCAATTATGAAGACATCAATACGAACTGCAAAAAAGAGATAAACCAAGCCACCAGACACTTCTCTAACGCGGCACGGCTACGAGCCCCTAATGAATGACCCCCCGCTTCGTACAACCCCTCAGACAGTCATCACCCTGTCTTCCCCCATCCAACCCTCCCCAACGGCGATCTGCCACAAATCTACCAAACGAGTTCTCTACAATCGTTCATCGGGAGTTACAATCTCGCCGAACCCCGTGGACACATCGCAAATGTTACGGTGGGAGTAAATTTCATCACGGGGTCTGTGCGACATGGGCTTCCGTCCGCAAGTGGCCGGTTAAGCCTTGGTAAGTTTCGGGGGCATGCAGGTATTTTCCCCGACATCTCTCGGGCGGGGGCCCTCGATAAAAATACTCGCAAATCGAATGGTACGTCCTAAATTGAAGTGGGTGATAGTTTTACCTTGCAAACGAGGATCGACGGCTCACCCGAGATCCTTTTTTCTCCATTTGACACGGAGGAAGGCAATCTCGTGTGCCTGCACACGATCGATGCGACATGTGTCAAAAGGAATTGTCTTGGACATTTCTATTGTCTATATGCCCCTAGCACAGCCTCGCCGCCCACGAGGTTAGGCAAATTGAGCGCGATGATAGGCCGACGCCACCAAGATACTGCCCCTTTTAACAAAGATGCAATGGCTGATTTGCCGAGGATGCCTCTACCTCAATGGCTGCAGACGCGCCTTCAGCAGCAATTCCATTGTGGGGACTGCATCGAGAATTTACCGCCACTATGTAAAACCCAGGACTCAAAACCGATGAAGGCGGTGCGCGAGCAATGGCCACCCAGTAGCCTTAGAAGCTCAAGGAGGGCCTCATATTAACGACTAATAGCACCACGTAAATGCCACCGGCATCGTGCCAAGGAAACGCCCGGCGTGTGCCCCAACCAATAGCACCACTGCGATACGCAGTCAACTGCAAGTCGCTGTTGGGGAAGCAAGGCTTACACTTTATCTCACGTCGTCATGGCGCCTCTCACACAAATTTTCGGCGATCGTATATAACCAACTCGGATACCAAAAAGACGCCCCCGTCAAAAAAAAAAACAAAAAGTTTATCCGATCAGATGATGCTAACCGTGCGACCGCCGTCGAGGTACCTCGCTCTCGCGGTAGGCGTGGTGCTCATGGTGCTCATGCTCGTGGTGCTCCAGAAGGCGAAGGTGGTCGACATGTCGTCGACCCTCGAGGCGGTGGTGATGCCCCAGAGCTACTCCGGGCCGGCCATCGAGCACGACCTCGGCCATAAGCTCGCCAACATCCACTTCTCAATTCCCGAGCTATCCGACGACACCATCCACATGTACGGCGACGACGAGTGTGAGGTGGAAAACGTCGACATCCGCGTCAGCCCGCCCACAGACGTTGACGAGCTGATCGAGCTGATCTTGGTGGCGTGGCAGCGGCTGAAGTCGACCTATTTCCAGGAGATTTCCACCCTCATCAATAAGGACCACAACCTCGACGACCAGCTCCGAGAAGGCACCATCTCCAAGCACTGGTACCGCTTCGCAGGCCTGCTGGTTTGGCTTGAGGACTACCGGGTGCACATGATGATCCTGCGACTCATCTATACCCCCTCCGGCAATAAGCAGACGCCGTTGTTTTCGTTAACGTTGGTCCACTTGTATGACCCTAATTGGAAGCCGGTGGAGGCGACGTTGGCAGTCCCCGATGGCTACGGCAACTGGCACACTCAATCGTACCCCCAGATTGTCCCCATCCCCTTTTACCACGACGTAAACCGGCAGAACAAGCGCTACTACGGACCCGAGGACCCGCGGATTTTGATGGTGAACAACGAGGAAGGCTACCAGGAGCCGATGTTGGTGTTCAACATGCACACCGAGGACTTCTCGGTGGAAAAGACGGACAAGGCCAAGGGCATCTATAAACATCACCGGCTGATGTATGTGGCGTGGCCGTGGCAAACTCAGGAGGGCAAAGGTGATATTGATAACGGCAAGACGAAGACGGGCCAGTTCACGCGTACGTCGCGGCTTTCCATCGACGGCGAGCGCCCGAAAGAGAACGAAAAGAACTGGACGCCGTTTATCGACGGCCACAACTCGCTGGTATACTTCGTGTACCGGTGGGACCGGTTTGAAGTGCTTGAGTGCCCCTTAGGGTCTCGTGAGCTCACTAAGGATGCCACCACCTGTCAATTAATTAAAGAAAAAGACTCTGGGCCTAAACGGGTCGGGGCATTGCGTGGAGGTACTGAGCTTTTAAGTTTCGCTAGTCTTGGCTACCCGGAAGCGTCAGGGTGGCTTGGTATTGCTCGCGCTCACTTAAAGGACTGTGGGTGTTCCCCCCACATGTACCGTCCCAATATTGTGGTGATAGATCGCAAGCCCGAAGGGGAGTTCTATCTTCGAGCGGTGCTGGGTTTCGCCGACTGGAAACTCGACGTTGCCGGCTTCTATGACGACGATGCCAAGTGCGGCCAGCTGCTGGTGCTCATCCCCAACGGTTTCAGTCGGTACCACCCGGCGGCAGACTTGATGGAGGTGACGTACTCCATTGCCGATAAAACGGTGCTGCGACTTTCTCTCCAAGGGTTAGTGAGTCAATTGGCCAACTTCGGCAAGGGCGGCGACGTCTTGAAGTGTGGCATGGACGCGCTGTGGAAGTACTGCGATGTGTGGGGAGACAAGTACGGGGAAAAGAAGAAAGAAGACGAGGAGAAGGAGAAGGAGGAGGAGGAGAAAAACAAGGACAATGACAACAAGGAATAGCATAGATATAGCGAAGAGTTGATGTATAATAATTATGAAGGTGCCGCATGTGAGTGCTTAATTAAGTCCTAAACCAGATAGCGATGAGGGAGTGAGAGAGTGATATCAGGCGGCTTACCAACAGGGCTAAAATGATTCAATACTCGCATCGACCATCCCTTTAATCAAGGGGGGGGCAACAATGTCTAAACATTCCCTAAGCATTCCTCGTATCGAGTGGAATTCAAAATTTATTTTAGGAGTGTTAGTGCCAAAAAATAGTGGTCATTAACCATCTCATCGAAAAAAACTATAATTTTGCACCAACTGCTGTGGAATGTTGCTCATAGAGCCAGGCTAAATTTAGCTATTGACCATAGAATCTAGACTACCATAGTTTATTGCTTTATGATCAGGTGATCGTGGTTGTTATTACTAAGTGGTGTAGCCTCCACCCAAACTTTCCCAGGTAATGCGAGATCAAGCTCACCATCTTTCTCCCATGAGGTCTAGACTTTTCGATTTTAGGACCCTCTCATGCAAGAGTCGGCGACCCATACGAATGAACCCCAACAAGGGGGTGCCCCTGCTAGCAGCAACAGCATGGCTGGTCCCTACTTGTCGAAACTGTTGGGATGCTGCCCCCCATACGCGCTTGGAATGATTTTCCAGCCCCTGGCACGTCCATCTGTGTTGACGCGATGGTTGAGGGGCCAACTGCAACTTCAATAAGGCACCCCATCCAGCAACACTATAGCACGCTCCTGCGCTACATCTGCGCCCTTACCTTTAGGGTATTGACATATACCTCACACATCGCGTCGACAAGTGCCGTTCCGTAGGATGACGTCGGGGTGCTGCTGTGGTGGTGAAAGTTTGTAAAAATTCTACTATTCCTGTATATAAAACCAAAGACGTCCCCCTGCTAAAGACCACGTCACCATCATTGCCGAAACCTTGTTCAGACTGACCAACCATTATGTCAGATCAGTTTTTGTTTATATCGTCGTGATGGGGCCTCGATGTGCCGACCATGGACGTAGGCGCCATGCGCACGCAGGAAAAAAAAAGGGCGCCGGCCACAAATGGCGACTCGCGTCGCACTAAGGGCGCCCCGACGCAGGACCCATTATGTATATTCAACGGTACCACGGGCAAATCAAGGCGGCTCTAGCCTATTGTGGCGATCTCGTCTGCCTAACTCTGTTTGTAGTGGTAACGGTGGCGGTCAAGGGTGCCAATATTGGTGCGGGCCAGGCGGCGCGTGTAGGTGGCGGTGGCGGCCATGAGCAACGTCACCACTGCCGGCGCAAGCGGCATCGGCATGTTCACGTAGAGCCCATAGCCAGCGGCAGCGACAGCAGCTGCCCCCGGCACCCACACTGGCGGCCAGGCCACTGTGGTTGCAGTGGCGACAAGAAGCGCGCCGAGCGCTACCACCTTGGCGCCTCCCGGCGCCGTCATCAACGCCAACGTCAACGACAATGCCGTCACCACCCACACCACAAGCTGGTAGGTGCGGGCGTCGTCGTGGGCCTGCTGCTCGATCTCCAGGATTACCTCCTGCTGGCCGTCGTCGTCCAAGGGCCCGTCGTCGTCCTCCAACCGCCGCAATCGCCGGCGGCGCCCGATGTAGTGATGGTCCATGAGCGAAGCGCGCATCGCCGTCGCTGATTGCGGAAAAATCGCAGCGGATCCAGCCAAACTCCCAAGTAGCTAATAACAACACCTCGTCTAAAGATGCTGCACCCACATCACGCTTTTGCGTTGATGCTAGAACCAAACATACGCTTTGTTGTAGACCCTGACGGTGACGGGTAACAATAGCAGTTTACGAAAGGCCTCCTCTCTATACTATTTCCCGTCTAATTTTAGCGTGTCGTCCCCCACTTGGGATCAATGGTCCATGGTTTCTTTTTTGACGCGCCGTGATTCGTGGTTGTGAGACTTACACATCACCCCCTACTTTTTTTTTTTTCGACAGCGCAAACACGAGGCTACAGAAACTAGGAGGAACAGTCACAGTTGTAGTAACCAGTCTCATGCTACTTTGCCGGGCGCCTCGTCGACGGAAAGCAACGCCACCTGTTTTGGCCAACGCCGGCGGTGGCGTCGTGAGGGACGCTGCCCGACGCGTCGTGGGGCGGAATGCCGAATACACTGTAATCAACACAATGCTCGACAGTGGCGCCAAAAGCTTATTTGGCACTGGAGACGGCTAATCGGGGGGTAGGGCGTAGAGGGGGGCCTCGGGTCGACCTAACAATAGAGCGCCAACCCGCTGCGCGCGGTGTGTGTGCTAGGGAGTACCTCCCAAAGGATCGGGTGGGTCTATATGCAGACAGTACTGACAATTCTATTATACACGACGGCAATGGACGCGTCGAAAATTGACAGTTCTCTGGCAATTTAGGCTGTTAAATGGTGGTGGCATTCGCCGAGAGGGCTCGCTGGACCCTGGCTGACTTGCGGCAAAAGCCCTTATCGTTTGCCGCCCCGAATTTCACTGTCCTTCGTCTTTTTCCCTCCCTGGTTTACTCGTCTACGTACGGCTCCGCCCCGCATGGCTCGAGACGCACCTCTGGCGTGCGAACCCGCCCATCATCGCCCTGCCCCATTCCCCTGTGAAACGCATGCTTAAAACATAGCCAACACCCACAGGAAAAAAACACCCTCAGTTCGACCACCCGCCCGCTCGCCAAAAACAACCGTTTGTCCCCCAAAACAACTTCCCCCCACTCCCATACGGCGTACTTGATACCCATCTACCCACCCATATACCAACCGACCCCCCCTGTTCCACGGTAAAAGAGCTCGAACCCGTTTTCGTATCCCGCTCCCGGTTTATACCCTCCGTTTTTTCCTTTTGGTTATTAGTTTCGTCGCTGGCAACCGTCCATTCGTTTGTTTCCCCCCTGTTTTACTGGGTCCCCACCTTTAGTCCTTCTTTTTTGAATGAAGCTAGCAAATAACCGGTGGTTGGCGCTTCTGATCGTAACCGCGGTCCACGCCGCCGCCGCCGCCGCCCCCGAGGGCCCTGCTCACGGCTGGCTCGAGTCTTGGACGGATTTGTGGAAGCGTTGGGATCCCCTCAACCCCCTCGCGCCGTTGGGCAACTTGGGCAACCTGACACCGGCGGCATTCAACGTCGAGTCGATCGTTCCCGACTTCACCCTGCCCACCGAGTCGTCTACCGCTCCCCTGACGTCTGCCGCTCCCCAAACCACCGTCGCCGACACTCAAGGTGATAATTCTAAGGGCAATAATGGCAACGACAACAACGGCAAGGGCAATGGCAACAACGGTAACGGTAACGGCAACAACGGCAAGGCTTTCGGCAAATCCGACAATTCTCAGGACAATAATGGCAACGCGCAAGCCGCCAACCCTCAGGACGAGGCTAACGCCGCTGCGTCGCCGGCGCCGGCATCGACCACGCCTACTACCGAAGCCTCTACTGAAGCCTCTACTGAAGCCACCACTCAATCGCTGACGCCGCCGTCGCAAGCGCCGCTGTCACAACCGCCTTCGGCTGCTCCCTCGACCACGCCATCGCAAGCGCCGCTGTTACAACCGCCTTCGGCTGCTCCCTCGACCACGCCGTCGCAAGCGCCGCTGTCACAACCGCCTTCGGCTGCTCCCTCGACCACGCCGTCGCAAGCGCCACTGCCGCTGCCGTCGCCGGCGCCCACAACCACGCAAATCTCTGAGGTGCCGTCGCCCACTGTCGCTCCTGAATCGTCTACTCCCGCGGAAGCATCGCCTGCTCCATCGCTGACGAATAAGATTGGTCAAGGACACGTTTTAGATGCGGGTTTGCCTCAGGCTGGCAACACCGACACTCAAACCACGGACTCGACGTTTGTTGGCGCCGCCATCACTTCTGGCGTGTTCCCTAAGCATTCGACTGAGTCTGACGTCCCCGTGGGTGCTGATGGCAAGCCTTTAACCACCACTGACATCGAGGAAGTTGGCGGTCCAGGGCTCGGCGACGCTGCCAACGCTGCCGTTGACACTGGTGCTGCTACCACTACGCCCACCACTCAGCCGACTACCGAGCCGACCACTGAGGCTACTACTCAGCCTACGACTCAGCCTACCATGCAGCCTACGACTCAGCCTACCACGCAGCCGACAACGCAGCCGACGACGCAGCCTACCACGCAGCCGACAACGCAGCCGACGACGCAGCCTACTACTGAGCCGACTACTCAGCCCACTACTGAGGCCACTACTCAGCCCACTACTGAGCCTACGACTCAACCCACTACTAAGGTAACGACTGAGCCCACTACTGAGCCCACCACTGGGGCTACCACTCAGCCCACGACTGAGACGACTACTCAGCCCACTACGGAAGCCACTACTCAACCGACGACGCAGCCTACTACGCAGCCGACTTCGATTGAGGAGGTGCCGTCGCCTCTGAGTCCGTCCGTCGGTAATGTCGAGTCGACGACCAAGGTAGAGGATGGTCCTATCGATGCCGCCAACGGTGCCAACGAGTACACTGGGTCCCCGTCTTCCTCCACGGTTCAGCCCACTACTGAGGCTACTACTGAGGCTACTACTGAGCTGACTTCTGTGGCTGTTCCCACTACTCAGCCCTCCAGCACGCTGTCGGCTGAGCCCACCACTGAGCCTACTACGGAGTCGACCACGCCGGTTTCTGTGCCCACTACTCAGCAATTTGACCAAACTTCGCTGACTTCGGTGCCGACGACTGGCACCGCCGAAACCACCATCCCTGACGATGCGGCCAATGGTGCCCAGGACCAGTCGTTCTCGAAACAAGACACACAAGCGACGCTGGTGCCGACCACTTCTACTGAAGCTCCCGTCACCACCAAGCCTACTTCGAAGACCACTGACAAAACCACCGACAACACTTTTGTCCCTGAGTTTTTGACCACTTCCGAGCCTGCTGTTCCCGGTGACGACCTGGCTAACGCCGCTGTCTCTGAGAACCTGGCCTCTGAGTCTGTGGTGACTGATGATCTGGCTAACGCTGTGTCCAATGGAGACTCGCTGCCGCTGGCTGCTCCGCTGACTACTCCGCTGACTACTCCGCTGACTACTCCGCTGACTACTCCGCTGACTACTCCGCTGACNTGGTGACTGATGATCTGGCTAACGCTGTGTCCAATGGAGACTCGCTGCCGCTGGCTGCTCCGCTGACTACTCCGCTGGCTGCTCCGCTGACTACTCCGCTGACTACTCCGCTGACTACTCCGCTGACTACTCCGCTGACGACGCCGCTGACCACTCCCACAACGGCTCCCACCACCACTGGTTCTGGTAGTATTCCTGAGGTGCTGCTGCCGTCGACGGCCGGGTTGCCTTCGGCGACTCCTCTGATGGCTGAACCGCAAGAGCTGACCTCGGCGACGCTGGTGTCGACTGCCATCACCATCACCTACTCGCCTACGGCGGACCAGCTGAGCACGGCGCAACTGTTGGACTTTGCCCCCCAGCTTCTCAGCAAGTCGTCGGACACTCCGTCAGACACTACTCCTCTGCAAGAGTCGACTACTGACGACACTCCCGTGGTGCTGTCGCCGACGTCGATGGAGATCGTCGATACTACGCTGGATGTCCCCACTTCACTGCCGTCGTCGGTGTCGACCGTGCCTTCCCTGGAGGCGACGACTGATGAGACTACCTCGCAGGCACCGCCCACTTCCGCCACGGCTTCCGACACTCCTTTGGTGTCTTCTTCCCAAGCACCGCCGACGACGCAAGCTTCGAGTGACGCCGACATCAACATCAGCGTATCGCCGTCGACCGACACGTTGCCGACCCCCTCGACTGACGCTAGTACTGTGCCCACCGCTAGCTATCAGCTGCAACTGTCGCTTAACCCTGAGCCGACACCGCTGACTGAAACCGACGTCCAACCTCAACCGTCGCTCCTGACTCAATCGGCAGAGCAGCCGCTCCCGTCGCCGCTGAGTGAAGCTACCATTGAGCCTCAGCCTTCACCGACCCAATCTGTGGACTTCCAGCCGATTCCTCTGGATTCTTCGGCGGCCGACGTGACCCCGACTCAGTCGGCTGAGCTTCCGCCTTCAGTGCTGACTGAGCCGACGGTGGAAACGCCCGTGGTTTCGACGCCCGTGATTGAGCCGTTGACGTCAGGTACTACTGAGCCTACTCTTGAGCCTCAACCCTCGTTGTCGACTGAAGCCACGTTGGAACCGCAGCCTTCGGTGTCCACTGAAGCCACTTTGGAGCCCCAACCTTCGGTGTCAACTGAAGCGACCTTGGAGCCTCAACCGTCCGTTTCGACTCCGGTGATTGAACATGACACTTCGGCGCTGTCTGAGCCTACTGTGGCACCGCAACCGTCGCCTTCAACTCAATCGGAGGAAATTATCCCGTCGATTCTGACGGAGCCTTCGGTCGAGCCTTTGACCTCAGTGCTGACCGAACCCACCGTTGAACCCCTTCCCTCAGTGCCTACTGAATCGACGGTGGCGCCTCAACCGTCGACGTTCAGCGAACCGGAAGTGTTGCCTCTGTCTGAACCGTTGCCGCAACCGTCGCTGGAAACTGCCGTGGTGGTGCCGACCTTCAGCGAGCTGACTACTTTGGAGGTGCCCACCCCCTCGGCGCTGACTGAGCCGATCGTGACGCCTCTGGTGGAAACCACTGCCACCGTCGAGCCGGTACCTACTACTGAGCTGGCTTCAGTGGTGCTGTCGGAGCCGGCCCCCATTATCAGTAACACCACCACTGAAAATGTGGAAGTGCCGCCGCTGTCTACTTCGACAGTGGCTGAACCGGTGACTTCGGCTCAACAAGTGATTGAACAGTCGACTCCTGCCACTACTGAGGAGGTGTCGCCGACGACGGTTGTGGAACAATCTAAGGTGGAACCCACGCCTGAGTCGCAAGCTGCTCCCACTACCACTGAACAAGTTGTTGAACAATCAACCCAAGCCGCTACTGAACCTGTCCCCACTACTACGGCCGAAGAACCAGTTCCCACGCTGTCGGTGAAGCCGGTGCAACCGCCTTACCAGTCGCTGAATGACCAACAATTGACGGCGTTGCCCACGGAACCGCCTACTACCGGTCCTCCCATGCCCACCACATCGACCAAGGACTGGTTGCCGTCACAAATTGTGCAGGAAACCGTGGAAGAAGGCATTGACACTGCTCTGGCGTCGCCGACGGCTACCGCGGCCCTTCCCAAGGCGATTACCCCGCCTACGACCACGGCGCCCTCGTCTCAAGACTACCAGATCATTCACATTGGTTTTAAGCTGCAGCTCAACTACCCCTTCGTGGTGGAACACTCGTTGCTGAGTGCCCAGATCTTCCAGTACTTGCCTGGTGCTCTTACCTACCCTTTTGGTGACACTGCCAAGTACGCTGAAGTGGCTGTGAAGCGGTTAGTGCCTTACAATGCGCCGCAAGTGCCGTACTACATTACTGTGGCCGAAGTGTACTTCCCCAAGGACCTGGTTGACGCTCTCCAACAGTTTATCCTGACGCCGGGGTCGCTTATTTACCGCAACCCCGACCTGAGGGAGCAGACGCTCGCGCTGTTGGTGGATCCCCGAGTCAAGATTAACGACCCCACGTTTGGTGACGACCTGATTTCTCCCGACAACAGCGATAAGCTGCTGCCTACGGGGGTTAATGGGTCGTTGGACCGCCCTCAGGTGTCGCTGGGCAATTCAGGCAAGATTGCCGGGATCACCATCGGGCTGGCGGCGGCGGGGGCCATCTACATCTCGTTGATGTTCTTGTTATTCAAGCGTTACAAGAAGAACAAGATGGCGATTGAATTGCCTCCGCTGGACTCTGAGCTGAACTTGGGAGTGCAACTGCAACTGGATGGGCTGCTGGGCTTCTCTCTGATCTTCCAGCGGATTAACCAAGCCGACGGCGGTGCCGCCCAACACGCACCGGGAACTCTGGCTGGAGACATGTACGCTCCGGGTGCTGCTGCTAACAACCTGGGGACGATGCACATTTCCACTCCCGTCAACGCTCAAAACTCGCTTGGCTGGGCTCATTAGTAGACCCACCAAGTCTCCCCACGTTGCCAATTGCCACCACAGACCGCACCTTCCCACAACATTGAACCCCCCATATATCCCCATTGTGCCGCTGATCTTCTCTGTACCAACACTATCTCCTTCTTCTTCCCTGCGGGCTTTTTCGTTTCGGCAATTTCACTCTGTTGGATTCCACAATTGTTTGCGGACAATAACTGCGGTTCTGGTTGTTTGTACATACGTGGTATACCCATAATTTGATGATGAGTGAAGCGAGTTCGATACCACTTCGCGTATGTAAAATTAGAATTATTAAAATATAGATAAATTGAGAATACTTAACATATGAGCTATAATCCATCAATCAAAACACTATGTGTCTTTCATTTTTTTTTGTTAAGTAGCTGAACTAATCACTAATATGACCAATTACTTTTTTAGAAAGGAGTCTGGTTTGCTCGGTAGTCTTGGTCTGGTTGCTCGTTTATGCGGCACTAGCGGTACCGCTCAGCCCTGGTGTCAACAGAGCCCTATCGCCCACATTGCATGGTAACGATAAACGATGAGAGGTACAGGGCAGGGCTTTGACTTTACGGCGTTACGGTCTTCTGAAAAATACCATAATGAGATGAGCTCCTAACTAAACGGTATTTTCATGATAAGCAATCTACGCAATTTACGACAACCGACTAAATTTTTCACTATCGCCATTAGTCCACCCACTAGTTGCCTCTTTTTGTTGCCGTTGCCCAACCCCGTTGTTTTGTTTACAATCCGCCCCGATCGAGCCGGTAGCGAGGGTCTCATCCCGATCGGGACAAATTAAACACACGTTCACGAGCGCACAGCTTATATACCACGTACGCCCCATTGCCGCCGGCCCCTAAACTTGTGATACCCCTTCGACCTCGTCATTCTTCCCGGATAAACCATGGCCAATGTGTGTGTGCTCAACCTCGAGTACTCGTTCCTAAGTGTGCTGGCACATGGCGCGGAGTTCGCCTCCGACTACGGCCACTGGCGCCACGTCGACGACGTGCGCTTCATCGACAACTTGCCCCTGCTCTGTAAAGCCGCCCACAGTCTCAGTGAGTCCGGCCACGGCAGCGTGGTGGTGGCGGAACCGCAATTGGACCACCCGCTCATCACCGTCGCCATCAACGGCGGCGATGACTATGTGCGCGAAGCCCGTGCGGCGGTATTAAGAGAGTACAACCAAGTGGCGCTGAAAGCGGTGCTTTTGCTGAGAGATGAGTTCCGGAGGATCGACGACACCTTCCACCAGTCGCTAGAACGCGTGTGCCAACACCACCAGCTTGAAGCTACTATTGTCGAAGTCGACGACGACTATGTGCTTACGCTTTACGGCTACCAAGACGCCGTTACTGCTGGTGACACCGCCGTGCGCATCCTTGTTGACTGTAACATTAACCAATACCTCTGTGAAGCAATTGACATCGATTTAAGTCTTGTTCCCTTAGTGGGTGGCGTCGACTTATTCAACTTTAGCCAAGTGGCCGCTCAGGCGAACGCCAACATCTACGTGCCTGATCTTTTACCCAATGTGTTTGGCACCAGTCTGACGGAATTTAAACTCTGGGTGACTGCTCCCGGCGCCGCCGAAGTGACCCTCGCTAAAGAAATGCTTAATCGCCTTATCAGTCAACGGATGGGTTCGGGACTGAGACTACTCCGCAAGGAAATCGATATGCTGCGCCTGAGACTCGACTTGCTCTCGTTATACAGCCAGCTGGCGCTTTTCACCATTATGTTCAAGTACGGCGTCTACATTAAGATGCCCCCCTTGGGAGGAGACTGTCGTGTGGTTGTACAAGGATATTCGATGCACGCCGTCAACGATGCCGTGAGCGATATTAACTTATTGGCTACCGAGTACTACCAGACGCGTATCTCGTACTTTGCCCCCGTGGACGAGTTCATGTTGCTCCAATTGATGAGAGCCCGCAAGACGCTCGTGGTGCTGGCCAACCAGTACGGCATGGACATTGAAGGGCTGGCCACGGAAATCAAACTGTTGATGATGGATATGGCGGCTCTGGCGATGCCTGACTTCACCCACGTGCGGCTCCGGCTTGAGTTGGCGTCGACTCAACGTGAGTTTATCTCGGGTAAGAAAAACGGTAAACTCATTAAAATTTTGAACCAATTGAACCAATTGCCCACGATCAAGTTCCGCCCCTATAACGGCCACAACTTCTACCTTGACTTCGAGATCGTTGAAGGCACAAACTTGCTGGTACTCACCAAAGGGCTCGACTTATTAGAGCTTGAGCTCCCCGCTGAACTTAAGTTTAATGTCCCCGAAGTGTTCCACAAATCCATCATTGGTAACGGCGGTACCATCATCCAGCTGATCATGAAGAAACACAACGTGTTCATCAAGTTCTCCTCCACTGGCGGCGACGACTATGCTCGTGACATCTACCTGTTTAAACGTGCCGCCAACGTCCTCATCAAGTGTCCAAGAAAGAACGCCGGCAACATCAACCTGGTGCGAGCTGAGATCGAGGCGTTGGTCAACCACTGTCTGACCACCGCCAGCTACCACACCGAGCACTTGAAGCTTTTGCGGCCACACTACTTGTTGATGATCAACACCAATAAGATGCGGGCCATCCACGACTTGGAGGCTCAGTTTGGTACATTCATCGACTTCCCTGCCCTGGTGGAAGCGTTTGACGACGTCGACGAGGTCGTGGTGGCCATTAAGGGAACCGAATTGAAGACGAAGCAGTGTCTCCGCCAATTGCACCAATTGATGCCGAAGAACTGGGAGTTCTGCATCCCCGCGTCGCCCCGCTTATATGCTGACCACTTTGCTGGTGCCAGCGGCGAGTTCTTCTCGCGGATTGTGGTGCCGTTCCGCATCCACTTAGCAGTGGAAGTGGTGGTGAACCACACTCCGTTGTACGGCGATCTGGATGACCACCAGATCATCCTCAGTTACTACGATGACTACGCCGTGCAGACTGCCATCAACGATTTAACCCAATACTTGCGGGAAAAGAAGTTCTCCATCCTCGAAAAGAAACCGTTTGTCTACGATGCTAAGCGCCAGCGCCGCCCTGCCCCAGTGCAAGACCCGCTCCCGCCGCTCCCCCCCTCGCTTAGACCCACCGATACCTCCCTCTTAAAACCGTCGCAGGTGGCGTCCCAAATGTTTCTGCCGTTTGGGCCGACGATGCCCGTCCGCCAGCCGATATGGTGAACTGCGGTGGAAGCCCACTTGATCACAAACCCGACGCTTAATGATATACGACTTTAGATACCACCGAGCAGGCAAACCCTTATAAAATCCTGACTCAGACAATTTAATGCATTATACCCTCACTACCACACACGTTTTTCTAAAAACAACTCACAGTCTAAGCACCCAATTTACGACGGGGCCGGCTCGGTAACTGATGGGTGCCCACCAAGAAAAGCTGCGCGGCATTAACGTCATCGACGCGGGATCCCGGCATGAGGCTAGTGTACCGCGCGAGAGGTTGAAAAAGAAACAGTAATGGTTTTTGTAGAACGTGATAAGAATGAAAACGTTCACACGAGGGTGTTTTGAGAAAAAGTATCTCAACGTTTCTTTTGCCTCTTTGTATTAGGGTTCAGGCGGGTATACACCTGCCAGGGTCTGGCATTATTCGATGACAATGATTGCGGGCACCGCGCATAGGGGCCGGCTTTTGACCGAGGTCCCCATGTATCCCTGGGATGAAAAAAAAGCACCCCTATAAGGCCATCACAAACAAAAATGGTTGCGAAAGGTTAACCGGTGGAAGCTTCGGAAACGGGAAAATGGCAACCGTTTGCAGCCACAGCCTAGAGCAACGTTAACGGTTTTTTTTGCGGATGCCCAGGCTATTTGTAATGGCAATCTCCGGATGGTACAGGTCATCTCCCAATTTTTGTTGGGGCAAGTACTCCGATGCGCCTGCCCGAAACTGGACAGGTGCAGCCCCTATGTTTTGGTATGGATTGCGATCAAATATAAACCGGCGCGGATGCCGCGGCGCTAGACATTTACACGAATCCCTAGCCAGAGCTTCTCCGTCATGGCGTCGTTGATCAAGTTCGGATTGCCGCCCAAGCTGGTGCTCAAGTTGCCCCCCATGGACACCCCCGTCCCCGAGGCCCCGTTCACGTCGTCGTTGTTGCAGGACGTGTTCTACTGGTCGATGAAGGCGCTGACTCCCATCACCATCGCCATCATCTACTTCACCTCGGTTCACTTGATGAACTCGGTGGTGCGTCGCCGCCAGTTGGCAAAGTACAACGCCGAACACAAGACTAACTTGAAGTCGGCCGAGGGTATCAAGAGATTGCCCGCTGCTCCTTACGCCATCGCCAACACTAAGGCGTTTAAAGTGTTTGTGTTTTTGCACAACCTTTTCCTCTGCGTGTACTCGGTGTGGACGTTCATCGCCATGACCGGCTACATCGGCAAGAACATGCAGCTTTTCAAGCAGGACATCTTCCCCGAGTTCTTGACGAGATTGTCGTTGTTTGATGCCGCCGAGCCTACCGGCTTCAAGAAGGTGGACTCGTTCTGGCACACCATCTGCGACGCCAAGAACGGCGTGTTTTCCAACGTGTTGAAAAACGACAACCGCAACAACTTGTTGTTCCTCGGGTGGTGGTTCTACTTGTCGAAGTTCTACGAAGTCATCGACACCGCCATCATTTTGCTTAAGGGTCGCCCATCGTCGTTGTTGCAGCTGTACCACCACTCGGGGGCGATGATGTGCATGTGGCTGGGGGTGCGGTTCATGGCCCCCGCCATCTGGATCTTTGTGGTGTTCAACTCGTTCATCCATTCCCTCATGTACTTCTACTTCACCTTGTCGTGTCTCAAGATTAGAGTGCCGATGTTCTTCAAGCGCATTTTGACCTCGTTGCAAATCACTCAGTTTGTTGTCGGTGGCTCGTTGGCCGTGATTAATGCCGGTGTCCGTATCGCCGACACCACCGCCAAGAACGTCGACTTTGTCAACTGTTTCCAGACCCCTGACCAGGCGTTGTCCTTATTTATTAACGTGGGCTACTTGGCTCCGTTGACGGCGTTGTTCGGCGCTTTCTACGTGGAATCCTACTTGAAGAAGCAGAAGAAAGCCTAGATACTAAAACCGTTTCTTTTTTTTTTTTCCTAGAACTTAATATAATAGACAATTTCGGTTCTAGATATGAGTGTAATTAGTGCTCCATTGGTATCACTACCCGTCACTCCCCATCACTACCCGCTGTAGTACGTTCGCTTACCCCACATTTTGCAGGGTGGTTCGTAAATACAAAGGCACCAAGTGGAAGGCAACACAAAAATCTACATCAGGTACGTCATTTACACGCTGAAAAGAAACATAAG
The DNA here is from genome assembly GCF_008704595.1 of Diutina rugosa. Lineage (NCBI taxonomy): Eukaryota > Fungi > Ascomycota > Pichiomycetes > Serinales > Debaryomycetaceae > Diutina > Diutina rugosa. Next base: position 198,314 of record NW_022995100.1, read on the forward strand.
CCCCGATAGTGGGTGTTCGAACGACATTCGATCTGTGTCGACTATGTGCCTTATCATTTTAAGTACTGAAACACCTTGCGTCAGACGATACATCGGTGCCACTCATTGACACGGTGCAGTGCTAATTTCCCAATGTTAACTATCTAAAACAAACGGCTACCGATGCCGGTATTGTCCATGCTATCCATTTATCCCAAATTTCCACACATAATTTTTTTATCCTCCCTAAATCCTCGTACCGTCTGTGCACGGCGGTGAGGGAATTTAATCGGGGCTCTAGCGACCGGAGACCCTCCCCCCGTGCTATATCCGATAATGCGAATTGGCAGAGCGAGGGAGCAAGATGCCAAGAATTAGGTGGGACGTCAGATACAGCAGCTAGCCATGCTTTAGCACGAGGGCCCCCTGGTCAGGTTGGCAACCACGGGGATAAGCCCTGAGGCAAGGGTTTAGGAGATATTGCATTGGGCCAATCTATCAACAATAACACAAGGTAGCAGCGATGAGCCTTGTAAATGCCTCATTTGACCCTCGTTTCTCAGCCGGAACTTCCACCCCGAATTTCCCGCTCAACGCATAAAAATGTCAGTATGCACAAATCTGTGATCAGGCCTTTTATCGCCATTAGTCACCACTGACCCGACAAACTTAGGAAGGGAGCAAACCCATCGCATCACTAAAGGCTATAGTGATTTAAACAAGAAATTTTGTGCCCCTGTAGCCGCCAATTTCGCCGGTTTAAGTCCCCATACTTATCTACCAGGCTACCCTCGGAACAGTTAACCACCGACGACGGCAGCTAGCGCGGTATTAAAAGTGACACAATTGCTCTAGGGCCTCCGGGCGCCGCGGAACGGTGTCCCGTGACCATGACGGGGTGCGTTATATATATTAAGGGCCAATTCGCCGGCCGCTCCGAGTGCTAGTCTATCTAATATGGTTTTCGCTGGGTTCATCTTGCTTGCGGCCGCCGCCGCCGAAGTCATCTCTAAGTCGGCCACCGACATCCACCTTGAAGGCATCAACTCGTTCTTGGTGAAGACCGGGTCCGACGACGAGTGGTATGTCACCGCTAGGCCCACCAAGATGTTGGACTGGGCCGTGCAACACTCGGTGATCCCCGACGACGCTAAGGAATTCTACTCGCTGAGATACCTGGACTACTACAACCACTACCATGGTACCGTCCCCACCGGGGTTGCTTTCGGCGCCATCACTCAGGCTGAAGCCGATGCCCTCGGGTCGTTGGCTCAACTGGCGACGCACTCGTTCCCCACCACCTACACTTACTCCGGCACCCTGAAGCTCAACGATGCCGTTGGTGTGGCCGCCCCCGCCGTCGGGGCCGCTTTCGTCGCTGTCGGCGCCATGTTGTTGTAAGATGATGTCATCGATGGCGTGGGTGCTCTACCCGTGGCCCGCGCTCTCCCGAAATAAAACTTAATATAGACTTTTCTAGCTTAATGATATAATCCGCGAACTAACTCTCTCAACCATACTTAAAAAACTGAGTCGAAAGCGCGCTTGCCAAGCTGGCACTGTGTGCAGTACGCCACCGGAGTGCAGGATCTCTCGCTTGCCCCACAGCGTTGCAGGTGTTCAATTCGTATAACCACCCTGTTCTCTTAAAAACCACCCACCCGACGTATGACATGGACTCGGACGAGGAAAGAACGCTTTTCAGCCGCGACCATGGGGACGAGGACGACCTGGTGAAGTTCGACGACGCCGACCGCGACTCCGACCACGGCGGTCACGCCTCGGTGGTGGACGACTTCGGCAACAACTACGACTACCTTGACCTCAACAACAAAGCCTACACTCGCAAACTTCGATTCAAAGGTAAGCGATTGGTGTACTTCACTCTGGGGTTCATCTCGTTGTTTGTTTCGCTTTTTGGCTACGAACAAGGGGTGTGTCTGGGAATCCTTATTTTCGATACTTTCACCCGGTACTTTGACCATCCGACAGCGTCCGAGATCGGGTTTGTCATTTCCATCCTCGAGATTGGCGCCATGATCTCGCTGTTGTTGGTGGCGAAAATGAGTGATACGTTTGGCCGTAAACGGACGATGCTTTCGGGAACCCTTATATTTATGGTGGGCGGCCTTTTACAAACCTGTGCCACCAACTTAGTGGTATTTGGTGTGGGGCGAGTGATCTCCGGGTTCGGAGTGGGTATTCTCTCCACTATCGTGCCCCTGTACCAATGTGAAATCCTGCCCCTGGAAGAGCGGGGTAAGTTGGTATGTGGCGAGTTTACCGGTAACATCATTGGCTACGCCCTCTCAGTGTGGGTCGATTACGGTCTGTATTTCTTCCAAGACATTGGTGATGCCCGGAAAAAGCCCCATAGCACTATTGCCCAGCTTTCGTGGCGGTTACCATTATTTCTACAGGTGGTAATTGCGTTTGTGCTTTTCATCGGCGGCTTCTTCATTGTCGAACTGCCACGGTGGCTCTTGGATAACGACATGGACCAGCAAGGGTTCCATGTGCTCGCATTGCTCTACGACCTGGACCCGCTGCCCCAGAAAGTCCAGGATGAATTTTTGCATATTAAAAACGCCATTTTGCACGAGCGGGTTACCACGCCGAAGTCAGAACGCCTGTGGCGCCACATGTTCCGCGCCTACAAACTGAGAATCTTGCTCGGGTGTCTGGCGCTCATGTTTGCCCAGTTCAATGGGATTAATATCATTTCATACTATGCTCCCCTCGTATTCCGCGAGGCCGGTTTTGATCACAGCAACGCGCTTTTGATGACGGGGATCAACGCTCTTGTCTACTTGGCGCTGACGATCCCACCGTGGTTCCTAGTTGACCGGTGGGGGCGTAAACCGATCTTGATTTCCGGGGGGATCACCATGGGCATCTGTCTTTTGCTCATCAGTTTCATGATGTACGTCAACCAAAGCTACACGCTGATGCTGGTGGCGTTGTTGGTGATCGTCTACAACGCTGGCTTTGGCTACTCGTGGGGTCCGATTGGGTTTTTGATCCCCCCTGAAGTGTACCCGCTCTCGGTGCGGTCGAAAGGGGTGTCATTGGCCGTGGCTACAAACTGGCTTTCAAACTACATTGTGGGCCAGTTGACTCCTGTGCTCCAAGAGAGCATCCAGTGGGGGTTGTACCTTTTCCCCGCGGGGCTGTGCTTCATCCTGGTGATGGTAGTGTTCCGGTTCTACCCGGAGACCAAGGGGTTGGAGCTTGAAGACATTGACAAGTTGTTCCAACAGGACGGCGGTGTTACTAGTGGCGGCCCTGGCGGGCGCTACCAGCGCGTGGCTCTGTTTGAGCTCGAGCCATTATCGGAGCCGTTGTCGGAACCCGAATCAACTTCCGAGCGCCAGCATTTGTCTTAGCAACAGTTACGTTGGTGGCTGATGGTTGGTGAGCCTCACCGTCACCTCCGGTTACGAGTTAAAACGTGGTTGTGATGGAGACAATTTACGGGATATTGCTAACCAGGGTCATCCTCATAACGGGTCGCCAGGGAAGCAATAAACCACAGTATATAGGCATTAAACGTAAACTTGGTGGATCTGACACAGGGGGAAATTGTCACGCGGTCACGTCAAATTGATTGACGATTTTTACGAGTCACATTGTGCCTGCTAAAGCCTCCCCCCTCACCCCCCCTCCGTCGCGGTGACTAGGTTTTGCTTATCTGCAGTCCGGCTCTGGTTTGTTTCCCCTTGTCAATGGGTTGTCCTGTGAGTCGGAGCATCGGCGCTCGCGCATTATCGTCTGGTCAAAATGTGTGTCTAGGTGCAGGGGCGGCGCCCCATGCGGCCTCGTCAGCAACGCGATAATAATCGCGCGCGGCGGCGGCGTACCCCGTATATATAACATGACCCCGGCTTATCCCAAGCCTCCATCTCTGTTCACGACTCGACGAGACATGCCCGACTATAAGGATAGCGACAGCGAGCTGATACGCAGTTTCCCGCTGCTGCTCCTCTCGTTGAGTCTGCTGACGAGCATGGGGTCGGTTGGCGGATGCCCTTACGCAGTGGAGAAGCTGGCGCCGGCGCCAGCGGAAGTGCTGAAGGTCACCGTGACCACTCGAGGCCTCTTAGCGCCCCGCGGCCCCGTGGCCGCCATCGTGCGCCGCCAGCTCCGAGGGCCAGTGGTCGATACCACGGAAACGGCGCCGGTGGTGCCGAAGGCTCGCGACCCGCGCATCAACCTGGACTTCCTCCGCCTATACGCCCTTGATCGCCGGGCCCGGGATAACCTGCTTTTAGTGGATACAGGCAAGGTGTCGCGCTACGTCTTGAGGTTCCACTACCAACACAACGTGCACAACTTGTCGCAACGGCTGTTGGATAAGCTCTGGGAGCGAGTGACCCTCCCCCCGCGGCGCGACCCGTGCCCACCCCGGGGCAAAGGCCAGCTGCCGCGAGCGCAGTCGATGCGCAAAGGCGCCGTCCCCGCCCGCTGGGTGGCGGTCCGCTGTTAGCATTGCTTGCCTTTCTATTTTTGTTTCAATTCTTCGCCAATGGATTATTACTACGGAGTACGAGTATGGAGTACTGTTTTTATCATTGGGGAACGCGCTACGAGAAACGCGTGTGTATCGCTCCCCGTCTAGTTAGCACTATAGGGAAATTAATACGTATTATGGGATAGTTTTTAGAGACTGACGGGACCATTTCCTGGTGAAACCCCAAAATCTCCGGAATATTTACCCCACGTGTTACCTGGGCAACGCGGGTGGAAACAAACGGCGTTCAGCGCCTAGTGCGATAAGCGAGCTGGGCTTGCGGCCTTTCTCCATCTCCACGGCATTAGAGAGGACAATCTCTGTGGAACGTGACATTTGGTGACCTTGATTTTCGTAAGTCTCTCGTCTATAGTGGGTGCCATGACCGTGGGTGGAGATGGTCCCAGTTTCACCGAAAAAGCGCAAGCGTTGACAGCGCCGATCGTAATCTATCTCCCCCTGACGGAGGGAGCCGTACTGTCGACGCCTCGCTGCCACCACCTGCGTGAGGCATTAGCTGAGGCAGCGGCGGCCGGGCGCTGGTGGTAGCACCGACGGCACCTTCCGGAGAGTCCGTTATCTTTCCCCTGGTATTTTCGCTGAATCCGGTTAAATTAGCTATATCCTTTGCCGCAAGATGGATAAAATCAAGATGGTTTGGTTGCACTGGTTAGAAGACATGGTGAGTTTCTCGGGCTTGCGCTCACAACCATGGGAAGAGGAGCGTTATTGTCAGGCATGAAAGGCATGACGGTAAGCACCCACAGTATACGCTATTGTCGTGTGCCCACTCTGCGTTACCACTGTATTCAAGGTGAAACAGACCCACATATAATGATGGAAATGAAGTCAGAATACCCAGGTTTCCTTGAAAGTGAGCTAACACTATCTGTGTCACGACCATCAGCGAAGGGTAGCGTGTCTTTGTCCCCGTTTTCCGCCCTCCAGATTTTGCCGTTTGCGCCATTAGGGTGTTTGGCCATAAAAATATTGAACACGCACCACCGCCATGGCAACGTGACCAATACATCCACTGAGGAAGACTCAATCTTAGTCCGCCTTTTCCACACGTTAAGGCAGAGCAACAAAGACACCAGCGAGTGGAATTGAAGAGATTCACCCGCCCTTGGTCATTACCCTGATAAATTTGCTCTGCTTGTGCTTGACACTCCTCTCCCAGTGGTTTTCTCCGCAATTCCCGTCATTACTCGGTGCGCGCTGGTATGGCCAATTCGGGGTAAAATTGCCTGCTGATTAGGTTAGATTGTTCGGACACGGATGACGTCGATGGCACGACAACCGAAACGTTAATGCTAATGTTCGAACCGAAACCCACTGGGTCACGAAGCGATTGTTGATAGGCATTCGCGACCCCAGGTTGTCGTCCCAACCTCCTACGTTTCCGTGTCTTCCTTAACCCCGCTCCGCTGACCGTAATCCCCCCCTCGGTGACCCACTCTCCATTGTTGCTCGGCGATACAATGGCCCCCCGGCGATACAATGGCCCCCCGGCGCATCCGCTGGTCAACACTACTCCGACAGCATCTGCAACGTCTCCACAATTCACGTTCTACTCTCTACACACTAGCCACAATGGAGGAGTCACCCAAGGAGTCACCAAAAGAGTCAGCAAACCCCCTTTGAAGGCGCCCCTTCGCTTCTGCTAGTAAGGTACACAGCTCTCCACAGGGGGTGCCGAGGTGACCAATTGCATGTAGGTGGCGGCGGCTGAAGGGATCTAGGGACGGTGCTTCTTATTAGAGAGAAGCCCTTGGCTTTTGTTTCTTTTTTTTGTAGTCTTGCCTGTAGTGGACGGTTGAGAAAGACGTTAGAGAAGCCTTTCTCTCATTCACGCTAAACTTTAGAAAAGATCAGACAATAATAATTGCCGCTAGTGGGGTTTTGTCTTTAGGCTTTCGACGAAGAAGATTCACCACGATATTGTCATCACCCAGGGGTGGTGGAGACGAATTTGCCTGGATGGGGATATCCTTGTTCGTCGTCGTCTAAATAGGATTTTACCCGAGGGCACAAAACGACATACGCGGTGTGCTGAGTTTCTCCGGCGGTGATTGTCTCGTATTGAAATTTGACCATTGCATCCGCCATTGTTGACACCTCCGATTACAAATTGGCTACGTCGCAAATGATGTCATCAGCCTGATAAGCTTGTCAGTGTGAATGTCAATATTGTTTACTTGGGCGTTTTATTGTTTACCCATAATTGATGTAACAAAGATGTTACGAACCAAAGATTATTTCCGAAGATGTATTAGTCTATATTACACTACTCAGGGCAATTAAGCCTTTTGAGCGGGAGCAGCAGCAGCGGCGGCAAGCTTGTCCTTCTTGGCTTGCTTGGCTTGCGACTTGGCACCCAAGATACCACCACCCCATTGTCTGCGGGCGTCTTCGTACTTTTCGGCGAAGTTGGCGTTGATGGCCGAGACCAACTTGGAGAGCTCAGCTTCGTCAGCGGCTTCGACTTCGGTCAAGGCGGCAACGGCGGAGGTCTTTTGGTGGACCAAGGTCCCGAGTCTGGCCTTACCCTTGACGATGGCGTAAGGGACACCCATCTTCTTGCACAAAGCGGGCAAGAACACGACCAATTCAATGGGGTCGACGTCGTTGGCGATGAGGACCAACTTGGCCTTCTTGGCTTCGACGAGGGCGACGACGTGGTTCAAACCGTACTTGACGACAACGGGCTTGGGCGAGACGTCCTTGGCGGACTTGCCTTCAGCGACGGCGGCGGCTTCCTTGGTCAATCTTTCCTTCTTGGCAGCGGCGGTTTCGGGTTGGTACTTGTTGAACAACTTGAAAGCTTGGGCGGCGGTGTTCTTGTCCAAGGTGTTTTGGAATTGAGCAATGGCAGGGGGGACCTTGACTCTCATTTGCAACACCTTCTTTTGGCGTTGCAAACGGACGTACTCGGGCCACTTGACATATCTCAGCAAGTTACGCTTGGGTTGGATGGCTTGGCCAAGACCGAAGTTCTTGGGGGTCGAGTCCAAGAGGGGGTTCTTGGGGGCCGAAGCCGAAGCAGTCTTGCTAGCCAAGGGGGCGGCGGCAACCTTCTTTCCTTTGGGGGCCATGGTGATGTCGGGTTGGAGCCACTAGGCGCGATGGTGAAAAATTCTGGCAGGAGTGCGACTAGGGCTATCAACCCTAGGTCACGTGAGATGAGAATTGTAGAGAACGACGCTAGACACCCACTAATTCGATCTATGCCGCTTCGTTGATTATTCTGAATCGATATTTAGCACGCCTGGGAGCGTTCATCTTCTGATTCACGCTGTAGCTGACGGTATTGCCAGCTATCGATTACATGTGCTGATCGGTTTTGCGACATGCGCATGTTTGTTTATAGTTTTCGAAACCGCCTGAGACTACCAGTTCGAATCCTCCCACTAGCATATGTCACTCAATCATAATTGTATTTCTATGTGTTTCTTGGAAAAGGAATAGCATCATTGTAATTTCAAAAAACCATCTGATAATCATGCCACATGCTTGGATGTCGTTGAGACCAACTTAATGTGGTTTCTCGATATTTAATAGAGTACGACAGAGTTTCAACTGACAATTAGCTTGTTTTAATCATCAACAAGTGTTTGTTCACATGATTTACAAATTAATAGGTTTTACTTGAGTAATCACCCCTCCATTTCCTCCATTTCTCCTCAATTGTGTTCCTCGCGAAATGATAAGTCTGATCTCATAGGCCAAGGTTGCTATCGTGTACAGGTCAAGCTCAGTAACACTCCAAAGAAAGAAATAGCACCAATATACGAGAGACATATTCACAATTGTGTAAGGCCACAAATTTATTGTAAAGCATTTATGCTCGTAAATTTTGTGTGTCTTGCAATTGGGTCCAATATTCAACCAATCGCACCTACAAATAGTAGCTATGGGGCTGGCATCCTTTTTTGACCAGCATGATTAAATATACGTGCTACATACAATGAACATTTTACTTCAACTTGTGGAACAACTTGGGGGCCATGCACTCGTTAATGAAGTGTTGCTGGTGGAAGAATTCTTCGACACAGTCTTCGTGGTGTTCTTGCTTGTGGTAGTCAGGGTGTTCCTGGGCCTTGGTGACTCTCTCAATGCATTCTTCCAAGTGGTGGTTGAAAGGTTGGCATTCAGGAAGGTTCTTGCATTCTTCTCTGAGCACTTCTTGGGGGTCTTCCAATTCTTCTTCTTCGTCTTCGTCTTCTTCTTCGTCTTCGGCGTCTTCTTCCTCTTCAGCTTCTTCTTCTACTTCCGACTTGTCTTCGTCGGCGCCGGCGTCGGCTTCAGGGGTGTCAACTTCTTCTTCAGCCTAGATGGTTAGTATGAAGATCAAAAACACACGGGCCAGGCGTATGTCAAGCGGGGGTCAATTCGTCGGGCTCTGCCAACAGAAATCCCCCTTTGTTTGACGTTGGCAATTAGGCAAAAACACGTACTTCTTCGGCGTAGGCCACGGGGGTGACCAACTCGAGCAAATCCTTGAACAACGACATTGGTGAAAATCTGGTTCAAATTTTATTGGTGGAATTTTCATTGGTGGTATCTCAGGTTCGCGCGACACGTGACTCCTCCCGGGGCCAATGGGTAGGCGAGACTTGGTAAGCGCGAAGCCATACTAGAATGGCATTGAGAATAATAGTGATAGCTCACTAATCTCGTTGCTAATACAAGCCTTGGACTTCGTGTGGTACACACTGACAACAACTACTAGTACCAAAATTTTGAGCCGTCGATTGCTATGTCATACCACCTCACTCCACCACCTCATATTTTAGTAAATATTCGTAAATCGCTTCCCATCCACAGAACATAATAATTACCACCGGTAACGGGTCTAGACCACGATATGTGTCGTTCATAATGTTCTTTTCCACACTTAGATCGCTCGCCATCGGGCTTGTTTTAAGTTCGAAACACCCACCTCGCGTTGCCGTCACCCCGTGTTGCGAGCCCCCGGTGCTCACCAAAAATTCAACCGTGGAGAGCCACCATTCAACCCAGACACCCTCACCACCATGTCCGCCAAACCAGAGATTGCGAATAGAGTATACATTGGCAACGTCGACTACAAAGCCCAGGAAGACGAATTGCGCCAGTTGTTCGCCGACTTGAACGTGTAAGTACCCGTTTACCCCCGCCTTTTCGGCGATTGCCGTCTCGCCACTAACCACTTCTAGGACTGACGTCGAGATCCCCAGCAAGACCGTCGAGACCCGTAAGGGTCCTTACCAGCGTAAGCTTGGGTTTGCCTTTGTTGAGTTTGCCCTGGACGCCGACGCCGACGCCGCCATTGACCAGTTTAACGGCCACCAGTTCTTGCGCCGGAACATCCTGATCAAGAAAGCGGTGCCTCCGTTGACTGAAGAAGAAAAACAGGCACGCAACAAGGCGTACAAGGAGAAGAAGCAGGCGATTGTCGCTGAGAAGAAGCGCAAGAAGGACGAGGCTCGCCAACGCCAACAGGAACAGGAGGAAGCGCTTAATAACGGCACCGACGAGCTGGCAGCGGCGACGCTGACGGCTCAGGCTCCGGCAGAGACTGCTGCTGCCACCAAGGTGCCTGACGGCGAGCCGTCGCCCGACACCGTCTTCGTCACCAACCTCGACTACCGGGTGACGGTGCTGACATTAAAGGGTTTGTTTAAGGACCTTGAGCCCAAATGGGTGTACATTCCCTTGCGCAAGACGCAGTGGAAGGGCCGTCAACAGGGGCGTAGAGCCTACAACAAGGGGATTGCCTTTGTCAAGTTCCCGCTGCTGGAGCTCCAGAAGAAGGCGATTGCCGAATTCAACGGCGCCGAGGTGCTGGGGCGTAATATCGTCGTCGACGTGGCGATAAATACTCGGGCCAACGATGCCGAACGGGCGGAAGAGGCCGACGCCGCCGCCGATGACGAGCTGCTGAAGCCGGCTCAAAACGGCGAACCGGAAAAGAAGAAGCCTCGGGCCAAGTCGCGGGCCAAAAAGGCGAAGACCCCTACCGACGGTGCTAAGTCGCTGAAGGAGACTGCCCCGGCGGCGGAGCTGGCAACGCCCCCGGCGGCGGAATCCGTAGAGGCGGCGGCCGCGTCGGAGTAAGTGGCAAATGCATCCTAATATATATTACACAAGATAATTGAGTGTAGACTGCCAGATTTAGTGGTAGGTACCGTGGCTGCGGATATGCACCAGACCCTGTACTATTTTTCAGCATATTCTTTCCTATTTTTCATTTTAGCTTTTTTGCAATTTTTTGCAATTACGCAAGGGACAAAGATGAGTCATAAACAGTTGAAATTTCATCGAGTAATCTAATTGAGGGGAAACAGACAACGACAATTTACAATTAAACTAAAATCTCGAGAAATTTGACTTTACTCAAAGACTTTTTCGGCAAATGATCTAGACTCCTTTTGGAGTATTGTAACTAAGAACATAAATTAAAAGAGCCTGTTTCCAAAATCCACTTAGAGACGTTTTTCACAATGCTGCGAGACGGTGGCTAAACCCGAGGGGGAGACACATGTAGGGTAGCTAGCTCACACAGCACATTGCCGTGCCGTGCTGCCGCCTGCTTCCGTTTATCGGAGTGGCCAGGAAGCACCACGTCTCTGCAGCGGAAAAGCTAAATAGGAGTTGTCAACAACATACACATGACATTATACCTCCGAAACACCACATTCTTCCTAACATACATAAGATGGCTAGGCAACCAGGGGGGACGGCTAGCAACCGACCATCGATCGCTAGTGATAATTCATATAAAAATGTGCACAGGGCTCGCTAACCAGCAAGCCACGCCGCGGTGCGGATTTTGCTGCCTCCAGATGGGGGGGCACCGGTGCTGCGTGCGATAAGTAAGCAGACAGGTAACGAGGTGACGTCCCTTTCGGAACCTGCTAATCTCCGCCACCACCCAAGCGAGCGCCGCTTCCCCCCTCCTCGTCACACTAAAATGACTCATATTTCCACACAGGCACTGTTCCCCC
>NW_022995100.1:209849-236325 GCF_008704595.1 Diutina rugosa
CTCTAGAGCCCTCGCTAAGGCATCGCGGCGACGTCATCGTGGGCGAGCGCATCCGGCACGCCGAGCGTCTGGCACCCGCACTTAAGGAGGCCGCTATCGCTTTTTCCGCGCCCCACGGTTAATACCTTTTACCTAGTTTTTTAATTTACTCATTGCTGAATGGCGTCCTGTCCAGTGTGGGACTACGATGATCTTCTGCTATGTTGGCGCCACCGGCTAGCGGTGTACCCCGCCGCCGCCGTGGGAGCGGCGCTGGCGGCGGTGTTGGTGGTGAAGCTGGTGCAAATGGCCCGGCGCCATCGCATCGTCCTCGACGGCGACGACTCGCTTGCTGCCACTCATACTCAGACCGAAGCCAATGAACCCGTGACCAATTCATCCGCGAGTGCCGGCGCTAAGTTGCGCCACCAGCACTACAGTTTGGACCAGCTCGGCCAGGTCGACCACGAGATCACTAAACTAGTGTTCAAAGGCGTGGGCGACACCGTGCGGGTAGCGCTTGAGTTCCTCCTTGTTGCCACCATCGTCACCTGTAACGCGTTAGCTTTGTGGAACCGCCACGTCAAAGTGGACCAAACCACCCTCCAGGTAAACTTGGCGGTGTGGAGTTATCTTTTCCTTATTGTTTCATTGCGGGTGATTAATATGCGCCGGGTCCGCATCCGGTTGCCCAGTCTCTGGGTGCACCTGACCACGGCCTACCTCCTCCTATTCCCCTTCCAATTGGTGTTGATGAGATCGCTGTTCTTGCACAAGATGAACCACTACACCCGGTGGTACTGGCAAGTCACCGCCGTGGCTCAGTTTGTACTTTTCTGTCTTAATTTCAGTGCTAAGGTCGGCGATAAGCCTTCTCTCGTGTATGTGCCTGACGACGGTACCACTCCGTCGCCGGAACCGGTGCTGTCGCTCTTCCTGTTGATGCTGTACTCGTGGATCGACCCCATGGTGTGGCTCCTGACTAAGCACACGTTGCAAAAGCTGGAGATCTGGGCGCTTAGAGGCGACGACTACGCGTTACCCACGCTTAAACAGTTTAACGAATTGCCTGAGAAATGGCGTTTCCCCACCAAGCTTGTCTACTACTTCAAGGGTTTGCTTCTTGTCCAGGCGATGTGGGCGGCGCTTGAAGGGGTGCTCATCTTTATCCCCTCGCTCTTGCTTAAGCGTATCTTGGAGTACGTTGACAACCCTGAGCAAAACTCCCGCCAATTGGCGTGGACGTTCGTGTTGTTGATGCCCATCTGTAAGATTATTGACCTGACGTCGCTGGGGTGCCTGTTGTTCATCGGGCGCCGGGTGTGTTTGCGGATGAAGCTGATCATCATCGGTGAAGTGTACGCAAAGGCGTTGCGGAGACGGGTGGCGCTGGCGGAGACTGAGGATGCTCCTCCCAATGAGAACGACGACGTTAAACAAGTGTTGGAAAAGGAAAAGAAAGACAGCGAGAAACTGGCCGACTTGGGGGCGATTATCAACTTGATGGCCATCGACGCCTTCAAAGTACTGGAAATCTGTGGCTACCTCCATTTCTTCGTCGGGCTGATCTTCATGATCATCATTTGTATCTGGCTCTTGTACGGCCTCATCGGTTGGCCTGCTCTTGTCGGTTCGTTGATGATCATCTTGTTGTTACCCGTGCTGTACAAGATGGCCACTTGGGGGGCTAACCTCCAAAAGAAGATGTTGTCAGTGACCGACCAGCGGATCCAAAAGCTTAACGAAACGTTCCAGCTGATTCGGATCATCAAGTTCTTTGCCTGGGAAGACAAGTTTGCTGACCAAGTGATGGACATCCGTCGCAACGAATTGTACTACTTGAAGTTGCGTACCATCGCCTGGTGTATTGGTTCGTTGGTGTGGTTCGTCACCCCCACCTTGGTGACGTTGGTGTCGTTCTACTGCTACACCGTGGTTGCTGGTAACCCCTTGACTGCCCCCGTCGCCTTCACCGCCCTCTCGTTGTTCACTCTTTTGAGAACCCCCTTGGACCAGTTGCTGGACATGACCGCATTTGTCATCCAGCTGAAGGTGTCGTTGGACAGAGTCGACGACTTCTTGCGCGAGCCGGAACTGACTAAATACGACCAATTGCTGCAATCGAGAGGTCCGGACTCTCCTGAGATTGGGTTCGAACAGGCGCTGTTCTCGTGGAACGTCAACAACCACAACAACGACTTCAAGTTGCGTGATTTGGATGTGAGCTTCAAAGTGGGTCAATTGAACGTGGTCATCGGGGCCACCGGGCTGGGTAAAACCTCGCTTTTGTTGGCGTTGCTTGGTGAAATGGACTTGATTCAAGGGAAGGTGTTCCTCCCGGGAGCTAAAGCTCGCCACCTTTGTGAAATCGACCCGGCCACAGGGCTCACCGAGTCGGTGGCTTACTGCTCGCAACTTCCGTGGTTGCTTAACGATACCATCAAGAACAATATCATCTTCGCCGCTCCGTTCAACCAAAAACGGTACAACGACGTCATTGAAGCGTGTGGTCTCAAGAGAGACTTGGAAATTTTGAGTGCCGGTGATGCTACTGAAATCGGGGAGAAGGGGATCACTCTTTCGGGTGGTCAAAAGCAACGTGTGTCTTTGGCTCGCGCTCTTTACTCGAACTCGAAGACTCTTTTGCTCGACGATTGTTTGCTGGCGGTGGACTCGCACACCGCGTTGTGGATTTACGAAAACTGTATCACCGGTCCGTTGATGGCTAACCGTACCTGTATTCTTGTTTCCCATAACGTCGCTTTGACGGTTGCCGAAGCCGCCTGGGTGGTGGCCCTCGACAACGGTAGAGTCAAGGCTCAAGGTACCCCCTCCGACTTGCTCACTCTGGGCGACTTGGGGGACGACGAATTGGTGAAACTGCTGGTGATCTCGCTGCAACTGGGACTGCGTACCGCCTCCCACGTGGACTTGAAACAAATGACTAAGGACGACTTGACTGCTAAAGCCGAAGCTATCGAAAACAAATTGAAGAAGTTGGCTCTGCAAGACCAGCCTGTGACTGAAGCCGCCGAAGCCGAAGCCGAAGCTACCGCTCTCCAAGCGGAAGCTGAAGCAGATGGTAAATTGGTGGAAGAAGAGTTCAAGGCTGAAGGTGTGGTCGGTGTCGATGTTTACCTTGGTTTCGCTAAATATCTTGGTGGCTTCTGGACCTGGTTTTCGATTTTGGGGTGTTTCGTTCTCGCTCAGGGGTTGTTTATGACTCAGCTGTGGTGGTTGCGTGTATGGCTGATGAACAGTGAACGGGCTGCCCGCGGTGAGTTCGGTATGGCCGGTTACGCCATGGTGGTGGTAGCCGATTTCATGAGAACTACGCAACTGTGGAAGGACAATCACTCGACTATTTACTATATCACCGTCTACGGGTTGCTCGGGTTCATTTACGCCTTCATGGCGTCGTTGCGTGTGTTTGTGACGTTCTTTGCGGGGATCAAAGCCTCCAACCGGATGTTTAGAGAAGTGCTTCAACGTATTCTTCGGGCCAACTTGCGGTTCTTCGACAAGACCCCCATTGGCCGTATCATGAACAGATTCTCTAAGGATATGGAGCTGGTCGACCAAGAAGTCACTCCCTTTGCCGAAGGTGTCTTCAACTGTGTTGTCCAATGTCTCCTGATCTTTGTCCTCATCATTGTCATCACTCCCGGATTCTTCATCTTCGCGATCCTCATCCTGGTTATTTACTACCTTGTTGGCTACTTCTACATCACCCTTTCCCGTGAACTTAAGCGATTTGAGCTGATCACCAAGCTGCCCATCCACCAACACTTCTCAGAGACGCTTGTTGGGGTACTGACGATCAGAGCTTACGGGGTGGAGCCTCGCTTCATGGTGCAGAACTTGGAGGCCATTGACGAGAACAATAAGCCATTTTTCTACCTTTGGGTCGACAACCGATGGTTGCTGTTCCGGGTGGATGCCGTGGGTTCGCTTGTGATGCTTTTCCTGGGTATCTTCGTCATGTTGTCCGTGGGCAAAATGGACGCCGGTCTTGCCGGTTTACTGTTGCTGTACGCCATTGCCTTCTCCGACCTGGCGTTGTGGATCGTGCGGATGTATGCCAATTTGGAAATGAACATGAACTCCGTCGAAAGATTGCAAGAATACATGGATGTGGACCAGGAACCTCCTTACGAGATTGAGGAGACGAAGCCACCAGCGCTGTGGCCGCAACAGGGGAGAATCGACGTCAACAACGTATCGTTGCGATACGCTCCCCACTTGCCTCAGGTGATCAAAAATGTTTCGTTCTCCGTGGAACCGTTCAACAAGGTAGGCATTGTCGGACGTACCGGTGCCGGGAAGTCGACCATCATTACTGCGTTTTTCCGGTTCTTGGACCCCGAGCTGGGGCTGATTGCCATTGACGGTGTCGATATTCTGACCATTGGGCTCAAAGACTTGAGAAAAGCTATCACTATCATTCCTCAAGATCCCACGCTTTTCACCGGTACGATCCGCTCCAACTTGGACCCATTTGACCAGTACACCGACGACCAGATGTTTGAAGCTCTTAGACGCGTAAACTTGATCGCTCCTGAAGAACAATTGCTAGTAGGCCTGCTGTCGCGTGGCGCTTCCCCTTCCCCTGAGGAGAACCAGAACAAGTTTTTGCGCTTAGATAACCCTATTGCTGAAGGCGGGTCCAATTTATCGCAAGGTGAACGTCAACTCGTGTGTCTTGCGCGGTCGTTGCTTAAAAACCCTAAGGTGATGCTTTTGGATGAAGCCACCTCGTCCATTGATTATCAGCTGGACGCTATGATCCAAAATACCATCAGAGAAGAGTTTGGCCAGCTGACGATCTTGACTATTGCCCACAGATTGCGTACCATTATTGACTACGATAAGATTTTAGTGATGGATCAAGGGAAGGTGGTGGAGTACGAGAATCCGTATGTGTTGATCACCAACCACAACTCGTTGTTCTACCTGATGTGCGAAAACTCTGGAGAATTGGATTCGTTGGTGAAGCTTGCCAAGGAGGCATACACTAAAAAGTTGAACCGTACTTCCTAATAGACCTGTACGTAGATACTTACAATAGATGTGAATAATGAAACCTTCGCCTATTTATGGTGACTTCGCATTTTTTGCTTACGGATGGACTAACACTTTTAGCTATTAGCACTCTTGCATTTAAGTTTAAAGCTAAAACGGTCTAACGCATCTCCAAAGAAGCAACTTCAATAAATTTAGCTCAGTGTTAAGATAATTATTTCCAATCACTGGTAAATCAAAGGGTACGCAATAAGTTCATTTGTTGTACCTCGTACTACTGTACCACTCTCCACTTACAAGGCGATAGCAAGTTACATACACTTGTGCATGTCCCAGTATCATACTTTATGCAGGATTTGACGAGCTATTCTCAATCTCAAGCAGTCCTGCATGTAAATGAGTCTTGCATACGATTGAAGGTGCATCCATGAAAAGCTTCATCAGAGTGATATACTCCTGCAACCATCGGAAGCAGCATCCAATAGGCACTGGATTCGTCACAAGTTCATGGAATCGAAACAGAGAAACTAGAAGATGAAAACAAAAAGAAAAAAAAAAAACCAAAAGAAAAAGTTTTTTTTTTTTCAAGAATGTTTTCCTTCAAAAACATGTTTTAGTTAACATTACATACACGTTTGGATTGTGTAAATCATGGAAAGATATCAGACCTCACTTAACTTGTCTCGTTAACGATAAACGTTCAGAATGAAAAGTTTTCTCTACATGCAGGTTTAAACTGAAGACGCACATGGAAGCATGTCACGTATACCGGTATTCCACTCAACTCAATGAGAGTCTTGCAGCCAATAGTAAGGCGTATCAAAATCATGTTGGTAGTAATATTCTTGACCCGCTCACGACTTGCAACTGATAGCGCCATTACTGTCGTGTGTACTGCATACAATAATCCATTCTGCAGGATAATGCTCGTACGTGCTGTTCTTGAAACTACTTTAAAATTAACGTTAACTCAAGCAAACTTACACCAGCAAAACTTTAGATGCCAACGATAAGTGCACAGCAAAAAGATCATTCTTGTTGACTTTGTTTTCGAGATGTTTCTCCTACTCTGCTAGTTCTGCTTAAAACTCACGTTAACTTGCCCAGATATTTATCTTCTATACTTCTGGTGTTAAAGAATTTTATGAAGCAAACAGGAAGTCTGTACCAAGTTTTTCTGATTTTATATCATACTTTGAAGTTTTTCTTGAGGAAATTCAGAAAAATCCCATTTGCTGTTGTAAATACTATTAGCACCGCATACTCTATAATGGTGTATTTCAATTCTTTCTAGGGCGTCATATACGTGATGAAAAACCTGATTGAAAGTTTGTGGACTATATGCACATGCAATGCTTGTGTGCAGAACTGAAAACTTGAAAGCATGATATTTATCTCAGCATTGATGTCAACACCAACTTTAACCCACCACCAATTATATACGTGCTTTGAGACCATATCAATGCTGGGAAATTTGAATTATTAGCTCTGTAAGTGCGCCTTTTAACTCACCTTGTCAAGTCTTGCATCTTCGCACCTGCACCTGCATATAGGTATTGATCTAGACTAGGTGTTATACCTCTCTCATCATTGATACGAACATCACAAGGTAATTTCAATGCTCACTAGATGTAATAGGCCACGTTTCAAACCCAGAGGAGTGCAGGAAAAAATTTGCAAGAAAAAAAAAAGTTTTTTTTTTTGTACAAAACCTCCTTCAGACCCACCAGTTTTGACGTCAACTCACCCAAAGTCACCTCAAATATACTTCCAGTGCCAAAGAATTTAATGGAGCTATCGGTTTGATTTTAGCGATTTTTTCCGATTTTATAACACATTTTTTAGTTTTTCGGAGAAAAATTATGAAAAATTCAGATAAATCCCATTAACCTTCATTAATACTATTTCAGTCGTGTACATCACGGTGGTGTTGTTTATTCTTCTCTTGAGTGTAGTATAAGCTGTGAACACATTCGCTCAGAAGTTCACATATGTCATGCAGTCGGAACTACTGTGTGCAGGCAATTCACTTGTCTTGTCCATCTCTCGCGCTGCACCTGAATACAAAAATCCTACTTAGACGAGCAGTTATACCTTTCTTATCAAAACTATAAGCCTTACAGAACGATTCTTCTGTCTGCTAGATGGAAAAGATTACGTCATGAACTCAAAGTATTGCTGAACTCGAAATTTTTATTTGAAATAATTTTGACGAGTGCAGCGTAAAAGTGTATGCAGGATTTGACAACGAGCCCGGAAAAGTATATACAGGACTTATTTGACAAGTCTATGACAGGCCAAGCAATAAATTTAATCCACTGATTTCGCCACGATTGTTTCTATACCAATGGAAGGGTTTTGATTTCAAGCTTTTTTCTGGAGTCAAATGGATACCGTAGGCAAATTTCACTTACAAAACAGTTTAGCAAATATCTTCGATTCAGCATATAATGCTTGCCTCAAACTCAGCTTCTGACATCTTACAGGACAGGCATTATCCGTTATAAAGAGCCACGTCCACGCACGTTCGAGATTAGAAAGACTACTCAAGCAATCGAAATGTGTTCGAGAACGCTCTCACCATCCACCAAAGCGGATGATGACAGCCATGAGAATGACTACCAGTTAGAGGATGTTCTGGCTATAGTTTGTATAGTGAGAAGATAATAAAGGTGGTCATTACATGAATTTCAGGCTTGTAGCAGTCGACCACACCAGAGACTGGGAGGATCACCCCACCCAGTCATGACGACCAACTTGTAGACACTACATTACTATCATTCGTCATCTCAACCCTACTACTACTTCCGAAATCATCATGAGTGCAACCCACAAAAGCTTGACAGATACGAGTAAATCTGGGACTCCATATCCTAGTTTTAATAGTTCTTTCGCATGATTTACGATTCTGTGTTCCCCATTTCCTTAGCTTAGGACTCTTTTGACAGCGTCATTGAACTGTGCGACCCCGCGCGGAGTTGTTCGCAGCAACGGGTGTCGGGGCATGTGATATCGCCAGAGTCCCGATTAATGTGAACGGCGCCAGATGCGCCACTAACCGCAGCGATGGAACCTCGAGCATCCAAGAAGCTTTCCCGGCACACCAAGAAACTCGTCGAGCGCATCACGTCGGGAAAACTGCCGTTGATCAACGCGGTGGTGGCAGGGGTCACCACCACCGATAAAACCGAGTTTATCCACGGCCACGGCCTTCGAGACATGAACGACCCGTCGTCGGTGGTGAGAGACGACGACCAGTTCTGTCTTTACTCATGTACCAAGAGCATGACGGCGATGGCGGCGTTGATCTTGTACGAAAGAGGCCAGCTCCGCTTGGACGTCCCCGTGAACAATTACTTGCCGATGATTGATGAGATAGGCAAAATCGACCGAGGCCAAGTGAACAAGGATGACGGTAGTTTCATCTACCCTCCCGAGAGGCCAGTGAACAAAGTGACGGTGCGCCAACTTATGCTCCACACTGCGGGGTTCTCGTACGCGTTTCTCAGTAAAGACTACTTCCGACTCGCTCAGGGGAAGTTTCTTGGTGACTCCACCGTCAATCCCACCCGGGCGTTCTTTACAACCAGCAATATCCCCCTCTTATTCGAACCAGGCACGCAATGGATGTACGGGTACAACATTGACTGGTTGGGGCTTGTGATTGAAGAAGTGCTGGGTCAGCGACTCGGAGAGTTCCTTCATGATAATGTCTATCTGAAAGCGGGCATGGTCGATACCACCTTCCACCTACACGACACGTCTCGCCTCATAAAGATTCACAAACGGGCTCCCGGCACCAAGAAAGTGACGATGATGAACGCGTACCAGGCTCCTCGCGACCCGCCTCAAGATATGGGTGGTCAGGGAGGCTTTTCCACTGTGGAAGACTACTTAAAGTTTATTCGCATTTGGCTTAACTATGGTACCAGTCCCGATACTGGAGCCAACATCTTATCACGGGCTACAGTGGAATACGCGATCCACAACCATCTTCCCCCGGGGATCAGAGTTGATTTCTCCAATATTGAAGGAGTCAACCTTCCTAAGGGGCTCATTGCTGATGGGTTTACATTAACTGGAAATGCCTACAATACTACCAATTACGCCACCGGCAGACCTAAGGGCCTGATATACTGGCTGGGGTTTGCCAATCTCTACTACTGGATCGATTTCACCAATGGGGTCGGCGGGTTTTGGGCCGAGCAGTTGATGCCGTTCGGCGACTTGTATCTGATTCTCAATTACATTGACTTTGAGAAGTCGGTATACGAGGCAGTGAAACTGAAGGCCAAGATTTAGGTCGGGCTACAGTTTCGTGGTACCCCACCTACCATCGCTGACACGTGTAAAGCCAGACATTCATATGATTTTCAAAAGCGGAGATTGCCACTAATTCCATAAAAGAATGTAGTATACAAGAGAGTTAATTACAATAGAAATGAAGAAGAAACTGCCATAGTTTTCCTAGAAGTTATTTTGTATTTAGATTGTGGGGGTGGTGGCCGGTATCTCCTGGGGCATGTGTTCGTCGTAATCGCACTGTACTCCCTGCCCCACCGAAAACTAAGTGCAGTACGAGTCCCCCGCACTTGACGGTTAGCCGCTTGCCGAGCCTCCGGCGATTTGTAGAACCACGTACGAACACACACACACACCCATGATTGTCGACAAACAGGGCTTGGTTTCCGAGCTTAAGACAGTGCTCAACGAAGCCACCAGCAACCCCAACACGATGCCCGGGGTAATTGCTGGTGTCACCGATGCCAAAAAGACGCTCTTCCTCGAGGCGCTGGGGATCAAGGAAGTGGGGCACCCCGAGGCCAAAGTCGGCCGTGACGACCGCTTATACTTGTTCTCGTGTACCAAGGCGATGACGGTAATGGGGGCATTGATCCTCTACGACCGCAAGCTCCTCAATTTCGATATCCCCGCCCTGACGTACTTGCCGTTGATCGGCGACATTGGCATCCTCGACGAGGAGCTGGTGGACTTGGAAACCGGCGAAATCAAGCTACCCCCGAAGAAGCCCAACAATCCGGTGACCATCCGCCACTTGATCACCCACACCGCAGGGTTCTCGTACTCGTTTTTGCACCCAGTGTACATGGCCCTCACCAAAGTGAGGCCTGAAGTTAACGGTCTCCAGGCCACCAGAGCCTACTTCTGTCAAGAAAAGATCCCCTTGACGTTTGAACCAGGCACTGAGTGGGCCTACGGCCACAATATCGACTGGTTAGGCGTGATCATCGAGGAGGTGCTGGGGATGAAGTTGGGCCAGTTCTTGCAGAAGGAGATCTTTGCGCCGGCGCATATGGACCACACCACGTTCTACTTCACTGAACCTTACACTACGCTCAAGCTCCACATGCGTGGCGGCAACGGCGACGTCAAATGGCTCAAGAAGTACCCGTTGAAGGTGCCTGAACAGGACATGGGCGGCCAGGGGTGCTGGCTGACCGTCGGCGACTACTTGAAGTTTATGAGAATCTACTTAAACGACGGGCAGACGGCTGAAGGCACGCGTATCATCAAGAAGTCGACGATGAGGTACGCCATGCAAAACCACTTACCTATCGGTTTGGGTGTACTGACGATGATGAACGACGCCGGCTGGGACTTACCTGCTGACGCTCCGCTCGACGGTTTCTCGCTCACTGGCCACGGGGTCAATGGTGTCCAATTGCCTCTGGGACGGCCTCAGGGGGCAGTGTACTGGCTGGGTATCGGCAACTTGTACTACTGGATCGACTATAAGAATGGGATTGCCGGCTTCTGGGGCCAGCAGTTGCTCCCCTACCTTGACGGCCCCTCGCTTGAGTATTACCGCCGCTTCGAAACGACGGTGTACAACCACGTGTCGGACACCTCCACCAAGCTCTGATGAGGACACTTTCTATAGTTTACATTCTACAAAATGCGTTATCGATTATGTCACCAGAAAACTCTCTTTCGTCAGAGGGCACCACTTGCGCGCGCGCACCCGAGATAGCGAGAGCGACAGGCGCGATAACACCCCGCATTTGTATATAACACCGCCGTTTGCCCGCGGCGTATAAACGATATGGTGGAAGATAAGCGGTCGCCAAAGTCAACCCGACGAATCGCCCAGGTGACGCGAGCGCTCGTCGCCTGCGACCTGTGTCGCCGGCTAAAGACTCGATGCATGCGAGAGGCGAACCTGGCAGGGTGTCTCCGCTGCCTGGTGCTTAAACGGCGGTGCTCCCACGAGATCACTGGCGACGTATATGTCGCTGGCACTACGCCTGAGCTGAAGGCGACGGCGGACCGGCTTGCGGGCTTACAACTGCTGGTGGATAAGATATTGGCGATTTTGCAGCCCGGGATCCCCGACGAAACGATGGCGCCACCGTCGCTGCCGTCAGCGAATGACGGTATCGACCTTACCAGTCCGCTGAAACCGTTTGTGCTATCGCCGTACCTGGTAGCGCTGTCAGCGCACGATTTGGGCCCCATACTGAGGATGGTATCGGGGATCGAAGTGTCTCAGGTTTTTGATGACCTCCCCGAAATTGACGATGCCGAGGCGTTAAAGTTAATTGGCGTGTTCAGTCGGAATAACTACCCTCGGTGGGTATCGTTAGAGACGGTGCCTGGCGCCGATGGCAATGACGGCGCCGGGGCGATGCTTTCGGCGCTTAAGCTGGGCCTGACGCTATTGTTGTATACGTGCTTAGTGCTCCCCATGCGCTACTTGGTCAATGAAACGAACCACGACACCTACCAGAAAGTCGGCGAGCGGCTTGTGGAGGAGCTCCGGAACGCGTTGTCTCAGCCGCTGTGGCGAGCCAGTACCCTTGGAACATTACAAGCGCTCACGCTTTTACTGATTTACTCGGTATCACTCTCTACTACACTTAGCCGCCTTGGCGTCGGCGACGATGTCCACAATACGTTGGACCCGTGGTACCTTAGTGGCATTGGTCTCGCTGGTCTTATGCTGGCGGCGCTGATGGCGCTCCACTCGTTTGGCGACCAACCTCAAGCGGGGAGACTGCCGTTCTCTCAGGCGTTTGACGTGGAAAACGAAGGTATCACTCATCTTCGAGTGTACAACCACCTCTGCCTCATCCACTTGGCCAGTTGTATCCTCAGCGGGCGCCCCGGAATGGTTGATTTCCGGCGGCTTATCCCTCGCTGTCGCGACACCTTGAGCCTTCCTGGAGTCAATAACTTTGACGGGCGGATGATCTCGGAGATCGAGATTCTCGCCATTGCCTACCACTACCTCCAGGGCCCCGAGGGCCAGGACTACCCGTCACACAAGGTCAACGAGTGGCACGGGCTGTGGTCGCACCTCTTCCTGCTCCAGCAGCTCGAGTTCGTCCAGCCGACGTTCCACTTCTGCCACGTCGTGATGAAGCTCAAGGCCGAGAACTACGACGTGACGCTGGAGCTCTTTGCCGTGGACAAGCTTGGGTACATGTTGTCCCGGCTCGCGGGCGAGCGGCGCCAGGAGGTGCTCACCCACGCCCAGCAGGCGCTTCTGATGGTGAACACGGTGTCCGACGACTACTTTGCCCACTTGCTGGACCAGATCCAGTTCTTCTTCTTCTTCTGCGCCTGGATCGTGGTGGAGATGGGGGCACTGGCGGCGGCGGACGTGGTCAAGCTCCGCGCCCTCATCGCCCGCGTCGCGGTTGATGGCGATATCCTCCAGAGGTATGGCGAGATATTGGCGAGCCACAGTGGCTAACACCGACCAAGCGAGCGAAGTGTTGGTGCAAACTGTGCAGGAGGTAACCGGTGGTCGCTACCCCCGGTAGTGAGGCAGCCGCGGCGTAACCATTTTCCAACAAAGGGCGTATCCCCGGTAAAGGCGCGCGCGCGCGCACCCCACACACGCTTTAGCGCTAGCGGAGGCGTTTGCCCCGGGTTTTGAGCGCTCCCTCAGACCACGTGACATCAACTCATACCCCCGGTCCGGAATAGAATTATTGTCTGGGCCCATCATATAAAGCCGCTGACCCGCCGCGTATTTTTTCACCGTAAAAATGGCTCCGTCTCACTTTGACACCCTCCAATTGCACGCCGGCCAGCCCGTGGAGAAGCCCCACGGCGCCCGGGCACCCCCCATCTACGCCACTACCTCGTACGTGTTCGACGACTCGAAGCACGGCGCCCAGTTGTTTGGCCTCGAGGTCCCCGGGATGATCTACCTGAGAATCATGAACCCCACCAACGACGTGTTTGAGCAGAGAATCGCCGCGTTGGAAGGCGGGGTCGGCGCCCTCGCCACGTCGTCGGGCCAGCTGGCCCAGTTCTTGGCGATCGCCGGGTTGGCCCACGCTGGCGACAACATCGTGTCGTCGCTGTACCTCTACGGCGGTACCTACAACCAGTTCAAGGTGGCGTTCAAGCGGTTGGGGATCACCACCAAGTTCGTCAACAGCGACAACGTCGACGAGATCGCCGCCGCCATCGACGACAAGACCAAGGCGGTGTACCTCGAGACCATCGGCAACCCTAAGTACAACGTCCCTGACTTTGAGGCCATCGTTAAGGTCGCCCACGACAAGGGGGTGCCCGTGGTTGTCGACAACACCTTCGGTGCTGGTGGTTACTTGGTTAACCCCATCAAGCACGGCGCCGACATCGTCGTCCACTCCGCCACCAAGTGGATTGGCGGCCACGGTACCACCATCGCCGGGGTCATTGTCGACTCGGGTAAGTTTGACTGGACCAAGTACCCCGAGAAGTTCCCTCAATTTTCGCAGCCGTCGGAAGGCTACCACGGGCTCGTGCTCTCGGAAGCGTTGGGTGCCGCCGCCTTCATCGGCCACGTCCGTATCGAGTTGTTGCGTGATCTTGGTCCCGCCCTCAACCCCTTCGGCGCCTTCTTGTTGTTGCAAGGGTTGGAGACGTTGTCGTTGCGCGTTGACCGCCAGTCGTACAACGGGCTCAAGCTCGCCCAGTACTTGGAAAAGCACCCCCGCGTCAAGAGCGTCAACTACCTCGGGTTGCCGTCGCACCCCACCCACCAGCTCGCCCAGAAGTACCTCAACAATAAGGACAACTACGGTGGTGCCCTCACCTTCTCGGTGAAGGACTTGGACACCCCCACCGAAGACCCCTTCCAAGAAGCTGCCGCCAAGTTTGTTGACAACTTGAAGGTAGCGCTGAACTTGGCCAACGTCGGTGACCTGAAGACGTTGGTTATCGCTCCCTGGTACACCACTCACCAGCAGTTGACCGACGAGGAAAAGGCGGCGCTGGGGGTCGACAAGGGTATGATCAGAGTGTCGGTGGGTACCGAGTTCATCGACGACATCATCGCCGACTTTGAACAGCTGTTTGAGACGGTGTACGGCAAGTAGACTCTACTTAACTAATGACCACGAATAGACTTGGAAACTCTCTGTAAACCTCTTCGAAAATCATTTGAAACATTTGTAATCTAGCAGCAAAGATTTATAAAGTGTAGTACTCATCATTAGCCTTGGGGAGTATATCAATATTAGCTTTCCTCGAAGCCAAGAATTATCCTGCATATAACTTCATTGAAAAGTGTGGGAAATCTAGTCGATGACGCGAGCCCGCATTATCGCGATAATTGACGATCGTGCCCCTCCGATAGCCCCGGGCAAACCGAGAACAGCCCTTGTGCTACTCGAACAACCGTCACCCGATGTTATCTACGCCCACGCTCATGACCAGGTCAGCCACCACCAGTTCCACCATAGCCCTGTTTGCCCGGTTTAGGCTACAGTGGGGGCAGTCGCCGGCGGCATTTCCCACCCAAACGTCGACGATGGCGCACCTCCTCGGCGCCCGCCGCTACTTGCCATTAGCAGCGCGACGACACCTGACGACGGCGGGCGCCGATGACGCCAGGGGCGGCGGCAGCATGTTTAGGGGCGAGCGGCGGTTGGCGCT
Organism: Diutina rugosa; assembly: GCF_008704595.1. Classification (NCBI taxonomy): domain Eukaryota; kingdom Fungi; phylum Ascomycota; class Pichiomycetes; order Serinales; family Debaryomycetaceae; genus Diutina; species Diutina rugosa. Next base: position 224,748 of record NW_022995100.1, read on the forward strand.
GACACACGGTGGGGTTAACCTCAGAACGGCGCCTGTTGTCACCTTAGTTGCGGGCATCAATCACCGCTATTACACCCAATGTTCTAGACCCGGAAGCGGCGGCGTGATAAAGTTAAACGGTAATCGGTGGCAGGTTAGTCATGGTAGCGCCACCTCACTGACTGTGTGCAGGACGAGCACCCACCGGGCTACTTGCGAGCAACGTCGTACTTTAACCCGTGGTGGCAACAACATGTCCTACAACCTTGCCGACATCAAGTACATCAGTGCCCCCACCCTAAGACTGTGGTTTGACCAGGGGCTGCCCAACGGCTCCTTTGCCGTTGTCGACGTGCGGGATCTGGACTATGTCGGCGGCCACATACGCGGCTGCTTGCACTACCCGGCGGCTGAGTTCGAGGCCCGGTTGCCCGAGCTCCAGCAGGAGCTCTTGGACAGAGGCGTTACTGACGTCGTCTTCCACTGTGCCCTCAGCCAGGTGCGGGGGCCGCTGTGTACGTTGAAGTTTTTGCGGGCTAATGCCGCTAGCTCCGACGACCGTCTCAAAGTGTTGCGTGTTTTCGTGCTTAAAGGCGGTTTCACTCGGTGGCAGCAAGAGTACGGTGAAGACGAAGCCGTCACTGAAGACTACGACAAGCAGATATGGCTCGCCGACTTTTGACCTTGGCGGAATTGATGCGACAACGCTGTATTAATATGATTGATATGTGAACACAAGCAGTGGTCATTTTACTAATAATGGGACATGGGATACCGAACAAGAGGACTGAGGTCTGGGGGATTTTACCAGTGTGGGTCCTATGCTTACGGTTCCCTTAATAATGATGCTTGAATGTAGGCGTGTGCCGAGAGGTAAATAGCATTTAATTGAACTTAATCTGTTATAAGCGTGGCTTTGAATATATTCGAAGAGTCTTTGTGTTATTGGAATGGAGTTGAAAATGAGTCAGCTTTCGGGTTTCAATCCTCGGTGCCGAGGTACACCGTAATTGCTACAGCGATCAGCAACGAACTGCACGGCGAGATAAACTGGTAAGTGGGATGATGCATAGTGGGCTTGGGTGAAAAAGCCATCATCAGTCACAACTTGAGCAATTGGATGGTGTTTGGATCGAGTCATTTAATGATTTCCTTTGAACTAAATCATTGACATTTCAGTAACGATCATGAGTACTAGTAATTCTCGTTGGATGAGGAGGTAAAAGCCCATGTGAGCTTTGAAAGCTTGAAAAATTAGGAGTGAATAGCAAACCATGGCAGCGAGTGATCGTTTTAGATGACTTTGAAGCTTGTGATTCGAACCGAAGCTAGTACAATGCATTGTCAACTCAATAAAATTTGCACTCGAGCAAAATCGATGGGCAGACACCATAGGCGCTCCCAAAGCAATAAGTTTTGACGTAAAATGATAGTAGGTCTAAACCATTGATTTTAAGAACCTTTATAAGCTTTAATGATGAGCTCAATTCCCTTGCCACCACGTTTTAAAAAAAATAAAGTCGTGTCATCCTCTATCCTAGCAAAAGGTCGTTCACTAACCAAATTCTAGATATTCAGAAATGTTTTTTGGAGTGGATTTTGTCACCGAATTTTGTCGGTGGCGTCAATGATCTTCATAAATCCCACAGTGCTAAATGATTAGTTTTTCTAAAAATTCAACCTCAAACTGTCAATAGAGCTTCTCTACCATAATCCTACCTTCTATCTTTTGATTGCCTTGATTTGAGTTTATTTCTAAGCATAAAAATCCTATCATTACTGTGAATACATTAGCTAAATAAGCGAGGGCCCGTCGTAGCTAGAATAGATCGGCTGCTGGGCCAATTGCTGTTGAAATTGCAGCGGGTGCAACTGCTGGTGGGCCAGCGCTAAGTACATTTGCTGCTGCGCCGCCCTTTGTGTCTCAGGGAACACCGGTACGGTAGGGAGGTGCTCAAGTCCACCCGCCGTCGCCTGGGGTCGAAGCTGGGGCACCGCTTGGCCCGTCTTCAGGTCAAAAAGACGCTGGGTCGCTGTCAGCACCCGGAACGGATTACCGCCCGTCAGCAGCGCCCGCAAGGCGCCGCCGTTGCTGGAGGGGAACGACAACGCGGTGGTTCCCAGCTGAGGGTTAAACCGCAGTGTGGCAAAGGGATTCAGCTCGGCACCAGTGTTCATCAGCAAGAACGGATTGGTGCCGGTGGCCTGGCTGGCAAGCGGCGCCGTTTGAGCACTCAGAGTAGCGCCGGCGCCAGTGTAGGTCCCATTGAGGAAAGGGTTGGTGGTCTGACTCTGAAGCGGCTGCGGTGCCGGTTGCGAAGTGAACGTCGCTGTAGGCTGCAGAGTGAAGTTGAACCCAGTCGCGGTGGTCGTTTGCGGTTGGAAGTTGAACCCACCCAGCGTTGCCTGCGCTTGCAATTGAGCTGTGTGTTGTGCTTGAAGCTGTGCTGTGTGCTGAGCTTGCAATTGGGCTTGCTGCTGAGCCTGTTGTTGCGCTTGTTGTTGAGCAAGTGCCTGTTGTTGAGCTTGCAATTGCGCTGTCTGCTGAGCCTGTAATTGAGCGGTCTGTTGAGCCTGTAATTGAGCCTGTTGCTGAGCCTGTAACTGAGCTTGGGCTTGCATTTGTGCAGTCTGCTGAGCTTGTAACTGAGCTTGTTGCTGGGCTTGCTGTTGAGCCTGCAACTGAGCAGTCTGTTGCGCTTGCAATTGTGCCTGCTGTTGAGCTTGAGCTTGCATCTGTGCGGTTTGCTGAGCCTGCAATTGCGCCTGCTGTTGTTGTGCTTGTAACTGAGCCTGCTGTTGGGCCTGCAATTGCGCTTGTTGCTGAGCTTGTTGCTGGTCAGCCTGACCAAAAATGTCGATGTTGTCGAATTGCAGGGCGTAAGGGTTGTTGGCAATGGCGGCGGGGGCTTGGCCGGAAACCTGCCGGTCCACGGCGTCTCCCCATGGGTTGTATTGTTGCACGTTGAGCGAGGTATGGCGGTTGTGGCTGCTATTATTGCGTTCAAGCTTCGACTGGAACTTCTGGGCGATCTTCGGGTGAGGCTTGCCGCTGTCCTTGCCGCTATCCTTGCGGGCTTTCTCCTCCAAGTACTGGCGACGGTTGATCTCGAAGTTGGGGTCGTCCAAGTACTCCTCAAGCAGCGAGGTCAACGCCGTGGGAGCGTGCTTGATGGTGGGCACGTGGAGCTTAGTGGCGTACTCCAAGTGCTTGGCCACCCGCAAGTAGTCGATGACGTATTTCGTCTGGTCGACGAACTTAGTGTAGATTTTCAACGCTCTCTCGGCGTCGGGCTTCAGCATCTCGAAGTAGTGTTCGAGCAAGTTGATCACCCCTTCGTTAAGTTCCTGAAACAACGCCAACAAGTCGTTAACAAGCAACCGGAACGCCATGAGCACCACGTCGTTGTTCACCTCGTTTTCCACGAACGAGTTCTTCAACAACGCATCGATCTGGCGCTGGACCAGCTCACTCTCCCGCAAAAGCCCCTTTTCGATTGGCAAGTGGCGCAACCGCCCTCCTTGGCCCAAAGTGGTGTTGTTCGTGCGCTCGTCCCGAACGTAGTCAACATCGGTCAGATCGAACTCCTTGACTCGAGTCTGAAGGTACTTCAGGTAGCGGACTAAGTGACGGACGTCGGGACTGTTGCCCAGGCCCAGCATCACCGCGGGGGCGCCACTGAGGTTCAACATGTTATTGCGCGGGCGGCGGAGGTAGTCGAGGGTGACGTCCTTGTCGCCCTCCCGGATCATGATGTGGATGACGATCAACAGCTTGTAGACGACCGACCACGCCAGGTCCTGGAGGCGGCCGGCCAACGTGCGCATGATAGTGTTGAAGCCGTCGCCTTCGTGGGTGTTGGCGTACTGGGTGGCCTGGAGGATGGGCTCGATGTACTTGGGCTTCGGCGCCGCCACCTTGACCTTGGTCGCCCCCTTGACGATCTTCTCAAACGAGCTCATCTTGCTCAGGCGCCGTGGGTGTGTCGGGATGGTCGAGGGTGTGTGTTGGGATCCACTCGGTGGCTGGCTTGCGAAAAATCGCAACTGGCAGGCACAAACCCAGATCACTCCCAGCGGAGTAACGCTACAGATGGCGTAAACTACACCGGAATTGATGGATTCGTAAACTGGAATAAGTGACTATACTCGGAATATAATGATTCTACGGCCACCTACAAAGTCAATCTGGTGTGGTGCCACTGTTCTCGGTGGCCGGGGTTAGAGTGTCAGACATGCTGATCTCGGCGCAGCGTCGCTGATAACCGTGCCGCAACAATTCGGTACGGGCTAGTAACACCGTGCGAGAATGCGTGGTGGGGGCTCAGCCACGAGGCTGTACTTTGACTGATATGGTCGAGTAGGTTCAATGATTATAGGGTAGTGGTATCGGCTCGGGTCCGACCGTTCCGGGAGCACTTCCGTGGTCGTAGGGCCAACCGGTAGCTGCGGACCGCACCGACACCGGCGCGGAGCCCAGTGCCGACACCCGGTGACAATTACGACTACGACGGCAAAAGTGACCAAAAATTCGATTAGGGTATGACTTAATCTCAAGTGATCGTGTATGTGGGTTTAGTATGTCAATAGAGGGTTTTCCTTGGCTCGCGGAAGTTAAATATCAATCTCCATGCCAATGTAGAGAGTGCAGTTACGATACCCCAGGATTGATGCCTATAGTTATCGAATTAATTCGATGATTATGCAAATTGTACCTACTACAATTCTATAGAAGCAATGCATTGATGATCGTAAATCTTGATGATCATAGGTAGCACTACTGGATCATCTGTAAGTAAAAGCTTAAGATCGACAATCGATTTCAATTTGACTTGAACACTTCTCCAATAAAAATACTCTAGTAATTCTATGTTCTATATTCTAGAGTAGACATGTCGTGCTTCACTCTCGAAACTCTCGCATCTTTCACTGCCTACTCAATCCATCCGTTTGGCTTAGATTACAATGTGAAATTTAAATACAAAACTAAGTCGAGACAGATGTTGTCATTCAATTGGATCATTTCCATAATTTTTTCTGTTTGTTTCGTGTTGCTCCATCATCTCCACCATAAGTATTGCCAGCCGCACTCGTCCTCACGCCACCATGACCGACATCCAACCGCGTACCGTCGTCTACTGTGGCGTATGTCTGTTCCCGCCTGAGTACTGTGAGTTTGGCTCCAAGAAGAAGCGGTGCAGCGAGTGGCTTCAGCTGAACAACCCCGACCTCTACGCCGAGCTCCAGGGGGACACCGTCACCGAAGGGATGAGCACTCTCTCCCTCGAAAAGCAGCAGAAGATCGCCGACGAGTTGCTCAAACAGAATAAGAAAGAAGAGGCTAAGGCCGAAAGAGAGATGCAGAAGAAGCTCAACTCTAAGGTCACCATCAAGCGCATCGAGCGTAACAAGCGCAAGCACATCATCTCGATCACGGGGCTCGAGGTGTTTGAGATCGACATGAAGAAGCTCGCCAAGACGTTCGCCTCCAAGTTTGCTACGGGCGCATCGTTGGGTAAGACTGCTGATAAGAAAGAGGAGATCTTAGTCCAAGGTGACGTGCTGGATGAAGCGAAAGAGTACATCGAGAAGCTTTTGGAAGAGAAGGGCTTAAGCGACGTCAAGGTCGAGCAGGTCGACGACAAGAAGAAGAAGAAAAAGGAAGCCGCTCCCGGTACCCCTGGCGCTGCCTCTACCTGAATTGACTACTCTATGATGTCTAAAACCCAATATACATGTATAGTAAATAATTTAAAAAATGGATGCGAGACAAAACCCTAATAAAAACCACCACATCAATTTTTGATTAATGAGAAAATCAAATAAAGAATCTATAAAAGCAAACTCGACACCCGCACCTTATTATCTTTAACCTGAATTGGCGGGAGCTTGATTTCCTCCGTCTTCACCAGCACTGCTGGCGGCGGGCGCAACGGCGGCAACGTGGGCGGCACCGGCGCCGCGAGGATCAGCGCCAGCGCCGACGACGAGGGGGGAGCAGGGGGTGCTGCTGCCGCCGACACCACAGCCCCACCCGCTTGAGGGGGAGGGGGAGGAGGAGGAGGAGGAGCTTGATGAGGGGGAGGAGCTTGATGAGGGGGCGGTGGCGGCGGCGGCGGTGGCAGTTGTTGCATCACGGGCATGTAGTAGAGGCCACCCGCCTGGCCACCAGCCTGCGGCGGGAGCATGGCGATGGGCACCGGCGCCCCCGACGGCGTCACCATCGAGGTGGTGGCGATACTAGGCCCGTAGGGCGTCAGCACGATGATCGGCTGGCCTACTTGGGCGGCGCCAGCGAAGGGAACCCCGGGCGCCATGGGCGCCGGCGTCGGGTATACTTGGAGCCCCAATTTCGGCAGGGTCAGCGACAGCCGCGGCGGGGGGAGGCCATTGACCGCTGCCACCGCCACCGCGTGGGCGGCGTCGAGCTTTTCCTGTCTTAGCAGCTGGTTGTACTGGGCCATGCGGAGCTGGTTGCGCTGGTTGACGTCCATGCTGAGGTAGGCGCAGTGCAACTTGCCCTTGAGGCAGTTGTGGCACGAGGGCAAGTTCTCGTCACACTTGATCCGGCGCTTTTTGCAGGTGCCACACCCTAAGTGGGAGTTGCGGTGTTTCCGGCGCAGGTTCTTCTTTCTCGGGGGGTCTGGCGGAGGGCTAGTTCGTGAAAAGCCGGCTGATGTCGCCTCGGTCTTTATCGGCGCTAGCGCTGGCGCCGCTGCCGGCGAATTGGACGAGCTGGCAGTCTCTGGCGACGGCTTGTTGCTGGCATCGCCTTCAGGGGACGTGTGGTCATGGAGCGGTGCCGGCGGCGACGGCGACTGCTCATCGGTGGACAGGGCCGGGTCGTGGGTGGCGGGGCCAGTGGTGGCTCCTTCGGCGCCCTCGGCGCCATTAGCGCTGCTAACGGCCTCAGGTGGCCCCGGCGAGTGGGGCAGGCCCGGCTCCAGCGGCGGCGGCGGCGCCAGCTGGCCGAGTTTGAGCCGCTTCAGGCGGCGTTGGGGCAGTGGCAGCATCAGGGTAGCACTGGTAGCGATATGATTTTATGGGCAACTGGTGTCAGGTGATGATGTATTATTGGGGGAGACACTCACCACCTCGGCTGGAGAATAATATAACGCAACTGATAAACTGAGCTCTCTAGTATGGAAGGCCAACAGCAAGCACACACACACCACAGGTTTCGCTGGAACGCTTCTTCAACAAGAAAAAAACAAACACCCAGGCAAAAGTGTCGACAAGTAGACAAGTAGACAAGTAAGATTATTCTCACAAGATTCCCGCGAGCTTGCGTATCCCAGGAAAATGCGGGCGTGCACGCTGACAGACATTAACAGCATAGCCCTGGATGCGGGATCTCCGAGCACCCCGGTAATAAATTGCGGGCACCGAAGCACCGAGCCGACAACAAAGGTAGGGGTGAGAGAGCGGTGACCAATGCTTAGAGGCATGGGGGAAAAAGGGACTAGGGTAATTACAAACAAATGCCAGAGATTAACGCCAGGGGATCTGGTGGTGGCGTCAACGGCAGGCAGTGTCATACCGGCATTGAGCGTGCCCCTAAACGTGCTGTTCCGAAGTCATTTACGAGCGCCATGCACTTATCATGCATTTCGCGATCATCCACTCACGAGGTGGTACCGGCACTGCACTACTGCTGCCTCCTGCCCCCAACCCCCTCAATAGACTACCGTACTGGCATTTACGGGCGGAGGACAGCTGAAACGAGCAGGTACGGCACCGCGGGCCCTAGCGTCAACGGGCACCACCCCACCTGCTCGCCCCTGGACGACATCGCCGTCACCGCGAGGGGGGCGGTGTTCCAACCGAGCGATTATACGGCGGGTGTGGGTTCGTGATCAATTCTCTCGGAGAGGGGGGTTGCCCGGGTACCCGGGATCCCGTTTGCTGGCTGCTGATACCCCCACACCGGCAACGATGACGGATTCTAGCCGATGTCAGACTGCAGCTGGGCTGAGCTGTTTTTTTTTTTTTCTTTCTTGTAATGCGCGATGACGCCAAGAGAATGTTTAATTAGTGAGGCTAAAGATCGACACGATCGCAGCCGCCGCCATGATCTGGCACTGGTAAGGCACCTCTGCCGATGGTGGTAGCCACCAAACAAAACGATTTGCCGGTGGCGATATAGTATCTGGTTCCTACCATTTGACACCGAAAAACGAGCCTGTGAGCACAATTTCTAAAAAAACACGATACATGAGACATGTCTCCTCCGCTCCCTGGTTGCGAGCCCGCGGGGTGCCTGGGCCCACGTTACCGGTACAGAAGGAGCAGCAAACATTACTGCGACTAGACGGTGCTGGCGCCGGCGTGAAATCGCCCCCCGCCGACAATGGCTGCATTCGCGCTGAGCTAATGCCATTGATGCTCTCGGTCCATTGACCACGACATCCCTCGAGCTGCCAGCACCAGCATATCATCACAATTTCAGGGTGAATCACGCTGACAAACCACTGGACGGTTGCTACTTATCTCTCCCGTATACTGGCGTATATTAGCGGCAAGGCGTCGTCAGTTTACGTCATGGCGAGGCTAGCCTTTTCGGGCGGGGTCACTCGACCCGATCTCCAGGTCAAGACCCCCAAACCACCGCCCATCTACAAAGTGGACTCCACCAATTTACTACTCCCAATAGCATTTGGGTGACAGCTACGCCGCAGTATGACCTAGTCAAGGCTGGTCGCCCCCCACGTAAATACGACTGGGTAGGTTGCGTTCGGGAATCTACGTAGGAATACGAGACGAAGCCGATTTTTTTGAATTGGCCCCCAATTGAGTTTTTCTCCCGGGGTTGGGGTGTCGATAATTACGGGGCCGGAAGCTTTTACCGGCACATTGTCAACACGCACAAGCATCGCACATTCCCCGATATTTTATCGCTAATCCACGTCATAGGGGGCAGACGACGCAGTAGCAGTAGTGACGTAGGGGGACGGGTAGAACAATGGCGATCATCAAACGCGATTGACGCCATTTCACCCTTGCCATGCCACCACCTATCATCACCAAAGCCTTTCACCCAGGAGGCTTTTCTCTTCGCTTAGACTCATCCCCCACCGTCACGACATCGATCGCGCCCACTGGCTTATTATCGCCACCCGCCAGCTGTGTGCAGGATAGCGGCAGGTGCTTGCTTTAATTGAGAACAAAGACCCAGCTGGATGACATCGACGCAGACACTGGCAGAGCCCCTCAGCCTCAGCAGCCGCCACCGGTGATGGCGAAGCCTCGTTCCCCCCTATTGTCTCCCCCCGCCCTCGTCGACAGATCAAGCCACCAATTACCCTCGTAATCTCGTGGCCCCGTATGTTGTGGTCACGGGTTCGTAGTGCTTGGCTGAGATTGCTTGGCTTTTCGATTTAGTCCCCCCAATGGTCTCCATGCAGTTTTTCCGGGCGTGCCACAGTTTTCTCGTTTCAGGCGGTTATGGGCAAGCGCACCGCGAGGGAGTGGCTGTGTCGCAAAGTGGGGGTATTTTCTTATGCGCCGCGTATACGAGATAATCAAGCATTATCCCGATGACTCGGGCCCAAATCCAGGATTAAACAAAACGGACAATAAACATAACAAACAGTAGTCGGCGTGATCAGAAAGAGGTAGAGGTTTTCTATGTGTGTATTGGTGTAGAGGACGATTTCCCTAAACCGCGATTGGAGCAGCCCCCGGCACCGCCGGAGCATTCAATTCCGGGAGCCACTCCTTGGGCATCGGCCGGTACACGATCAACCGGCCCCCCAGCATCGTCTTGATGTCGAGCACGCGCTGTGTCACCGGCACCCCTTGGCTCTGGTCGACGATAGTAAACACGCCGTTCTCCTGAGAGCACACAACGGCGGTGTGCTCGTTGTCGACAGTATACCCTTGGAACTTAGCCCTCGTTATCTCGACGACGTCGCCCCGTCTCACGGAATCGAGCTGGCCGCGCGGGTCCATGTACACCATCTGCCCCGCTTCGTTGATGGCGACATCGAGAATGGGGTAGCCGTGGATGCGGTACTGGGTGATCATGGCGTGGTTGCCGCACCCGTAGCGGAGGGCGTCGTGGGCCACGTCCCAGCACTCGCCCCGGCCAATGACCGTCCCCTGGCGCTTCTCCACCCACAGCGCGATGTAGTCGCCAAAGCGCTCGCTCAGGTTTATGAGTTCCGGCTTCGACGGCGTAATGGCAAGCGGCGACGGCGTATAGGTGACACTCGTGGTCACCTGCGCCGGGTTGGTCGACGGCCATCTCAAAGTGTAGTGGGCCACCGTCAACTCGGGGAGTCTCACGTCAAGCGTAAGCAGGTTGTCGTTGCCCAGCAGCAGCCACAGAAAGCTGTGGTTGAGGCTGGCAACACTAGCCGGGGGAGTCTTTTGTTGCTGAGCGTACCACTGGGTGCCGAGGGCGAGATCAACGTCAGTGGAGGTGCCCAGCGCCGTCGCCGCTGCCGGCACTGCCGGAGGGGTGGGAGACTTGCGGTAGCTTCTGGACGGAGGCGGCGGCGGCGGATTCAGCCGTCTCAGCGTCGTTGGAGCCAACGCAGTGCCCGATGCCCCGGTAGACTGGTTAGAGAGCTGACCGGGTTTCAGTGGTTTGGCCGGGGGAGCGGGCTTCGGTGGTTTCACCGGCTTCAACGACGCGGAAGTGGGTACAGCAGCGGGAGTAGGCACAGCAGCGGGAGTAGGCACAGCAGCAGGCGGCGCGGAAGCTTGACTGCCAAAAGCAGACGCCTGGCTGCGCACACTAGACGGTTGGCTCACAGTGGACGGCTGACTGCCCACAGTGGATACCAGATCATTGCTGATCCCAGTCTTGCGGAGATTGGCGCGAAGCCCTGCAATCATGGTATCTTCAGTGACTGGAGCGGCTGGTGATGCTGGTGATGCTGATGATGGAGTCGCCAGCAACAGCGGCTTGGCACCAGGTTTAGGCGGCTTCGAGGGCTTCGCGGGCTTCACTGGCGTAGCACGAGGCGGCGCCGCGTTCGCAGCGGCAAACGGAGTCGGGACCCCTCCCTGGACCCCACTGGGAGTAGCTTGTTGAGGCACTGGCTCCGGCTGGCCATACTGTTGCTCAGGCTGAGCAGGTTCCGGTTGAGCTGGTGGCTGTGCCGGCTGTTGATATTGCACCGGAACCTGTCCCTGGGGTTGGTATTGCCCTGGCTGTTGGGGCTGCTCTGGCTGCTGGTTCAATTGCACCTGTTGTTCGTACTGCAGCGGAGGCGCTGCTGCTGCTGGAGGTTCCTGAGCCGGCTCATTGCGAGCAGGTGGAGGGGGTACCGCAGCCGCAGTTCTCACGGGAGGCGGAGGCGGGTTATACAGCAGCTGGGTGGTGGCCGTGGTCGCCACTGACGCTGCCAGCAGACGCGCCGGCATTGATGGCGGTGTTAGCGTCGCAGAGTACGCCGGAGGCGTGGCTACTGGCTGAGCGGCCGGCTGTCCAGGCTGTTGGTAAGCAGGCTGAGCCGGCGGCGGTTGGTACGCAGGCTGGGCAGGCTGGGCTGGAGGTTGTTGGTACGCCGGTTGTTGGTAGGCTGGTTGTGCCTGTTCAGCTGGCTGTTGGTAGGATGAAACCAGTTCCGTGCGTTGGGGAGGAGGCGGT